>NC_080393.1:25315954-25507062 GCF_028751815.1 Salvia miltiorrhiza | reverse complement strand
AAAAAAAAAAAAAAACTCTCCCGCAATATATTTTAATAAGTATGTTTGAGAAAAGATGTAGAAAATTTGTTTAAAACTTCAATAAATATTTCTCCAAGATGGATTTTTTTTATATAAATTACATAAATAAATAAAATTAAAAATTGCAAACTCAAACTCAAGATCTCAGGGCTTGAGCATTAACTGTCTATTACTAAGCCAACACACGACACCGTTTTTTGGACTATTTAGTAACACATGCATGTGCCTATGTTTAAACATTTATAATGAGTAATGACTAATACCAGTCCTGTCATTTTAAGAGGTTAGGCTGTACATAATACGAAAAGCCTAATTGTTAAAAACTAATATATTTGTCAAATCAATTTAATTAATATGTATGCCTATTTGTTCTAACCATAGTCTTAATTATTCATTGAAAAAACTGGACACATAATTAATTAACAATTGGACCCGTCCAACTGTTCCGATAGTGAAGTTTATGTCAATTTAGACTTATTTTCGTGGATACATAGGCCTAGCTAGCTTGGTAATTGGTATTATTATTTTTTCAGGAATATACGACAAAAAAGTTATAATAAAATAATTAAACTATAACAACATATTTATATAAATTAGAAAGTGTTAATGGTGCAAAATATGAACTGAGAAGAAAATCAATAGTTGTTCAATAAACATTATTTCAATAAACTATAGCCAATTTTAACGGTATTCGACGAAATTACTCGTCCTTCTATATTTTACGTACAAAAAAAAGTACGATTCTGTTATATTTGTTCTCGCTATCTCTCAAACATTAGTTTTCTCCTCTCTCATTTTCTTTTTTTCTCTCCGACGAGCAGCTCTATCTTTTTATGCAGAATTAAGTGAAATATGAGTTCCAGGAGTTCTAAGTCTAGGAGAGTTATGAGATGCAAATTCAGATATAAGAAAATGTGGAAAAAAATCGTACGAATTTGTTCCATCGGTAATAATATCTGTCGTGCCAGCTGGAGGAATGGATGTAGGGCTGGCAAATCGTGCGTGTCGGATCGTTATCGGGTCGACCTGATATCAACGTACACGACCTGATAAGGCCAAACCTGAACACGACATGTTAAGAAAGTGCTTGACACGAACCCGAACCCGACACGATTCACTCAAACCCAAACACGAGACGAACTCGACAAAATACGATAACAACATGATTTGAATCGTGTTGACACGATACGATAACGACACGATCTTATTAAAATCCGAGTAAACACGAAACCCTAAAGGCTAAAGTGTAGAAAGAATTAAAAATTTAAAATAAATATTTAATAAAAATAATAATATTAACTCTATCAGGTGACACGAACCCGACACGAAATTGTCAGGTTCTTATCAGGTTGACACGATAAGAACACGAACCTAATAAGGTTTGACACTACCACATTAATTATGTGCGGTTTCGTATTGTGCTTTCGTGTCTTGTCGAAAATTGCCAGCCCTAAATGGATGGTCCAAATCTACCCACTCGTACCATCCATTCTTGGAATTAGTAGGGATTCATCGGACATATGCGCGACGAATGGTACAAAATTTGTCATTTCATACCATTCCTACCAAGTTGTACATAAGTTGATGGACTTTGTTGTCGCGCTCTCGGGGGATAAACTATTTTTTGATGTTATTTTGTAAAAGTCACATGTCGATCATGTACCGGCGAAAAATTTTGCGATATTTTTGTGTGTGTGTGTGTGTGTATGTCTTTGTAAAATTTATACTTGTATTTATAGTTGTATTTATTGTAAAATGAATAAGATGAATAAAATGATGTTTCGAATTTATGTTATTTTTTAAATTAGTGTTATTCTGTGTTATTTTAATTTTTTGTCGCGCAAGCACACGGGACGAATGGTACTAATATTTCATTTCGCATCATTTGTCCCAAGGTCTGTTCTTGACAAGTGTTAGAACGAATGGTACGAAGTGGCATATTCGAACCATTCGTCTCAGTTGATTTCGTGCCAAATATTGAGACGAATGGTACGAGTAGGCCATAAACACTTCGTACCATTTGTCCTAACATTTGCCACAATATAAATAACACTTAAAATTTGGACGAATTGTACGAATATGATATTTCGCATCATTCGTGTCAAACACTTGTCGCGATAGAGAATGTGACGAATGGTACGAATATGTCATTCACACTGAATGGTGTGAATATGTTATTTTGAAACTTTCATGCCAAAGTGTGTCGCGCCAAGTATTTGAATGAATGGTACAAAGTGCACAATGGTCTACTTGTGCCAACACTAGCGCGGATATTTGGCACGAATAGTGCAAAATAAGATATTTGTACCATTCGTACCATTCGTCCCACAAAAATGGCGCAATAAAAAACTAATAACTTGCAGTTTGTTTTAACAAATCCAATTATAATTGATTAACAAAATTCGAATCAACATTTTATTCATTTTCTTCATTTTCCAAACAATATAATTATAGATCATATGAGCAAATTAACACAAAATAACATGAAATTAGAAAAATCTGGCTGTGAACAGTACGAATTGGTTCAACGGCATAAGTAAATTCTCTTTCGAATGGAGTATGTTTTCTGAGTGTTTTCTTTATGTTTTTTGTACCCTTCTGTTACGAATAGTATGAATCGAGAAGATGAACTTGTCACTCAGCGATGGTGGTAAATCTAAGATGGTGTGAGAGAATTTTCTTCTCCCTTCTGGCACAAATGGTGGTGCTCATAGCTACATTGACGCCTTGTTACGACATATCTTGAATCGAATGATACGACTTCGTACCATTTCGTTCTAGATCTGGATTAGATCTTATAATTGTCATAGATCTGCAACTCTTCGAACTGCTGGAACTCATCGAAGAGAGAGGAGTTCGTCAGAAAGAGAGAGCGACGATGGAACGCATGACTGCGGAACTAAAGTTTCAGAGAGGGAAAGAGAGTGCGAAAATAAGAAAATGAGAGAGATATTGTTTTATATACGTACAAAATAAAAAGGGCAAGGGTAATATCATTCAAAGGACCAAAACACTTAACTTTAACTGTAATTTATTGAAATTATCTTTACAGACAATTATTGATTTACACTATTTTTTTATAATTATCTTAGAAATCGTCTGAATTATAAATTCATGGAATAGGTAAAATCCAATGATATGTATTAGCCACATTGTATTTATTCTTAATCGATTTAAAAGAAAACGTTGTAGAAATTGGAAAACACCAATAAACATATACTACCTCCGTCCCATTCTAATAGACTCATTTCTTTTGGGTACGGAGATTAAGAAAATTTACTTTTTAGTAGAAAAGTTGTGTGGTCCACACCAATTAAGTACACATTTTTTACTCAAAATGGAAAATGAACTTATTAGAATTGGTCATTCCAAAAAGGAAAACGAGCCTATTAGAGTGGAATGAAGGAAGTAATACATATTTTTAATACTTTTTGAAGGAAAATAAAAATAAAAATAGAATTAAAAATTGAACTTCAAGTTCGGGTATAAATCAATATTGTCGCAATCAAGCACGGAAATATGTCTAGCACATTTCCGCAGAAAAACAAAATGGATAAAAAGGTTATGCTTTCCACTTGCTTCCGGATTAATGGTACGGAAATTACAACTTCTTAAAGGTTGAAAAAGATTGTTGCATCACTCATTCTTTTTCATTTTCTTCTGCTAAATTCAAAAGGCAAAGGCCGAAAAAGAAGCAAAAATAACTAAAACAAGAAAGTATGAGCTGCTTTACTTGACTTTTTTTGTTTTATTTTTTTTCTAGGGCGCCTTTATAAATTTCACTTATTAGTTATAAGTCCTTTTCGAACTGTATTAATCGCTCACTTGTTATGGAATAAAATACTAATATCATGTTAAAAATGGTGTTATTTTCTCCCTTTTAAGTTTAGATTATAAATGCAACTTGATTTAAAATCTGTCGTAACGTTTCTTAACGTGTAGACGAGATAAAATAATGAATCTTCTTTTTCTTTTACGAGGCAAAATTTTGCAATTGCTGCACAAAAATGTGTGGGTTCCGAATGCTCTCAAGCAATAATTCATAAATTAATAATTTTAATTTTGTATCTAGTCTTTGGAGTGAAGCATGTATGATGAATAATTGATGAAGCAAAGTTTGGAGGAAAAGAGAGCAAATTACCTTTGGCCCATATGGTGAAGGAAATTTGTAAAGTGAGTCTGTGCAAGTTGAACCGTGCAAGCCCACCTCATCTCTATATAAATGAATTCGATGCACATTCCTTTCCTCCTATTTAAGTAATTTTTTTTCATGATTTGAGACGATGCGCCAAATATGGAAAATTTTCTGACTGCTGCCACATCGAGATTCTCATCAAAGGGCCAAAATTGTTTATTAGGTTGTCATGAATTTGAATTGCCACTCGTTACTTACAAGATAGTTAAGAACAAGTGTTATTTACTGGGGGTATAAAATAGAGTTATTTACATGTAAATTATTGAACTTAAAAAAAAAATATTTTGTATGTTAATTTTAAAATTTGATTTAAAATGTTAATAATTAAATTTTTATTTTGCTATCTCATTCATTGTTTGGTAAAATTTAATACTGAAGTGGTGTATGAAATTCTATGTGTCCAAATTCGTTGATGATTAAAACGACGATGGTTTAAAAAGATAGCAAAATGGATAAAATAATGCCACTTTTCAGACGACCACTTATGCATTAAGTTTAGCTAAAAAAATGAGTGAGATAGCAATTAAAAATGGAAAAAAAAACTTTTAATTGTTAAAAATTTTAATACAAATTTTTAAATTGATGTACACAATTTTTTTTTATGAAACTTTAGTTATTTATATGTAATTAACCTAATGAAGTAACTGTTGTCTACTCATAAGTATTGTATTTCAAATTTTTATGTTATAACGATGCCAAATTACTAATCCCTATGTTTCATTGAATTTATATACGTATTTCTTTGTTGACACGATTATTTAAAAAAATAAAATTATAATTTAAAAATGTACGATTCACTTATGTAATGCAGAAGTGATTACTTAAAAAAATAGATCAACATTATTAATTTATTAGGACGATCCAAAAGAAAAATATGATAAAATTAATGAACGGAGAAAATATGGTTTTATAGACTTTTTTTCATATTTCCTAGTATTTTTAATGAATATGGAAGCATATTCGGGGATGGTTGAGTTGTATATGTCCCTGTAATATTTAATTGGGGGGTTAAATAAAGCAATTTTTTAATAGAGTGAAAATGAAATCTGAAAAATTGGGAAAAAGTGAGGGCCCGTGGTACTGCTTACGCGCTAATTGGAGTGGAAATAGTTGGCATTTCGCGTCTAAAATGCACTTTTTTTACTAGCTGGTCCAAACCACAAGTGCCCTAACATCATTGCATACTTTACCTTAATAAAATAATCTAACAAAAACAAAAACAAAAACATATCATGACCGACACACATATTTTACATCAAACTATTTCAAATCAATAAGGGGCAGTTTGATTTGCAGTTTAGGATTGATTAGGATTAAAATTATCTTGAGAAATTAGTGTGAATTAGTGTGGATTTATATTATTTCATGGGTGTTTGATATCATGGCTACTTAATCCTATATTATGTTTGATATCCATACGATTATGTTGGATTATATTATCTAATACCAAAACTATCCTCACATAATTTTAAAAATATCATGTGTGTCCACCATTACTTGGGCATTTGCATCGATATGCGTGAGGAAGGGTAGCAGAATTTTTATCCAACTTCTTAGTATTAATTTTTTTTTTTTTTTTGATAAGGAAAGTAAATATTATAGAACGAAAAGGCACCAGTAGTACCAAGAAGATTACAAAATCATCGGGGATTCATCATTCGACATCCACCTATGAATCCCAACTCCATCATTAACAAAACCAAAAATTCTACCCCAACTCCACACTCTAGCTTTGATTTCTCCAAACAAGTTTGCACTCTCCCATCTTTTGTTCTCAAATCTACTCTCATTACGCATTTTCCAAATAAGCCAAGTAGTACAACACCAAAGAGCCATCAAGAGCTTCTTATTTCTTTTCCGTCCACTCAAACTAGTAAAGAACTGAAAATGCGAGGACACGTCATATGGCTGCGCCATGCTGACTCCGAGCCATTGAAAGATTGCTTCCCATACCTTTGAGGTCTTTGGACAGTGGATCAACAAGTGGTTCGTGGATTCCTGCCGATGAAAACAGGCGTTACATCCCACCTCGACTTCACACAACATCACATTTCTTCTCAAGAGATTGTCACACGTCGGAATTCTGTTCTTCAAAATTCTCCATGCGGTAAGCTTGACTTTGTTTGGAATAGGGATCTTCCACACCTTCGTACTCATATCATTTTCCTCCACCGCCTCCGTAGTCTCGTTTGCTTGATCTTTAATAGCTTCATAAGCGGACTTGGTTGTAAAGCCTCTCCCGATGTCGCCACTCCATGTCCATCCGTCCTTGTTACCTGCACACAGATTAGTACCAGAAACAAGGCTAAGCAACTCCGAAACTCCTTCCCTCTCTCTCTCAAATAGCTCTCTTCTCCACCTTAAATCCCAACACCATCCAGTATCAGTCCATTCCCCAACTTCACATATTGCAGCTTCTTTATTATCACTCAACCGAAAAAGTCTAGGAAAAATAAACTTCAACGGTTTTTGTCCAACCCACCACTGACTACAGAATTTAAAGGTCTTCCCATCCCCCACCTTTGGCTTCAAATTTTGAACAAACCAAAAATTGCTCACCCCTCCCGCCGCAGAAACGATCTTCGGCCACCACCCATCTCTAAATCTACCTTTCCCCGCGTTTTCCAGACCTGTCTCTCCCCACTCAACCTCACCATAAATGGACCTAACAATTTTAGCCCAAAGCATGTCCCTTCCAGTAAGGTACCGCCACAACCATTTAACGACAAGTGCCTGATTAAACCACTCAATATTTTTAAGCCCCAAGCCTCCTTCATCTTTTGAAGCACAAAGCACCTTCCATTTCACCCAAGCAATCGCACTTTTACTATAACCCCCTCCCCACAGAAAATTACCAAGTAAAGCATTTAGAGAACTCACAATTGATTTTGGTAAAGAGGTAAAAGAGAGCTGGTAAATCGGTATAGATTGAAGCACAACCTTCACCAAGGTCACTCGGCCCGCGAGAGAGAACTTCCCATTTTTCCACGAATCGATTTTCTTTCTCACCTTCTCAACCAAGTACTTCCAATCAGCAACCTTTTTGCCCTTGCTACCCACTTTAATACCGAGGTAATTGAAAGGTAAGGAGCCTACATCACAACCCAAAACAGCCGCCATCCTCTCGATCTTATCCTCCTCGACCCCAACTCCGAAGAGACAACATTTATTGAAATTCACGGCAAGCCCTGACAGTAGCTGGAACACTCTGAGAATCCTTTTAACTGCCACTGCATTTCTTTCATCATCCTCCATCAAGAAGACCGTGTCATCGGCGTATTGAAGGTGCCGAATTGAAATGTAATCATTTCCTACCTTTACCGGCTTAATCAGCTCCTTCTCAACAGCTCTCGTGATCAAAGAGTGGAGCCCCTCCGCTGCAATAAGAAAGAGAAATGGGGAAAGCGGATCCCCCTGCCGTAATCCTCTTTCTAAACACACCTCACCAGATGGAGATCCATTCACCAAAATATTCGTCGTCGCCGAGGAGATACAACCTCGGATCCATTTCCTCCATAATGGTTCAAAATTCATTCTTTCAAGCATTAAATCCAAAAAATCCCACTCGACGGAGTCATATGCTTTCGCGAAATCCACCTTGAAGATAATCCTCCCTTTTCTCTTCTTAGTAGCCTCCGCGATTACTTCATTTAGAACCACGACCCCATCAAGGATGTAACGGCCGCCAATGAAGGCACTCTGATTATCCGAAATAACTGAATCCATGACCTGTTTCATCCTATTCGCCAAAACCTTCGCAATGACTTTGTAGAGGCTACAAATAAGTGAAATAGGCCTAAACTCCTCAAGTGAGCAAGCTCCTTCTTTTTTAGGAATGAGAACGATGAATGAAGAGTTACATCCCCGAGGGATTTTGCCATTGGAGTGAAATTCAGTCATCACCTTTAAAAAATCTTTTTTGATAATCTCCCATGACGCTTTCCAGAACTTGAGGTTAAAGCCATCCGGTCCCGGGCTCTTGTCACCGTCACAGCTCCAAATGGCCTCTTTAATTTCTGATTCTGAAAAAGTTTTGATCAGCTCCGCATTATTCGCTGCAGAAACTTTCCTAGCAGTGAAATCTCCCGGTATCATAGGTAGGACGCGCGGCGTCTTCTTGAAGTGATTCTCGAAGAACGTTTTGACGTTCTCCTTAATGGTCTTTGGATCCTCGATCCAGCAGCCCCCAACATCAAGCCCTGCAATTTCATTCTTCTTTCTTCTCCCAACAATTGCTTTGTGATAAAAACTAGTATTCAGATCACCCTCCTTGACCCATTTGACTTTCGCCTTTTGTTGGAGAAGACTACATTTTTCTTTGGATTTAAGGAAAATCTTTGCTCGTAATTCATTTCTCCTAATTGTCTCTCTCTCCTCAAGACCAAAGGTGTCATCAAAAATGTCCAGCTCCTGAAGTTCATCCTTAAGATCTGTCAATCCGTGCTCAATGTTGCCATAAATCCTCAGATTCCACTCTTTCAACGCACTCTTCACCAATTTCAATTTCTCTTTGAACACAAAGCAGCTCCATCCTTCAATCTTAGCTTCATCCCAAGATTTCCTTACCAACGCGCAAAAATCTGGGTGGGAGAGCCAAGAATTGAGGAACCTAAAAGGTTTGGGTCCCCAGTTCTTGGTTTTTGTAGTCAGGAAGATCGGACAATGATCCGACACTGATCTCTGAAGCCCCCTTCCGACTGTGTCCGACCATTCCTGCATCCATTTCTCGTTGACCAAAAATCTGTCTAATTTGCTCTTACATCCTCCACCAGGTTGATACCACGTAAACTTTCTCCCCTGTGTTCTGATTTCCAGCAAATTACTTTGCCGAATAAAAGCGTCAAAAGACCTTGCATCTGCTTGATTAAAGACAGCACCTTTCCCCACCCTTTCTCCCGGATCACGCACTGCGTTGAAGTCGCCAAGAAAACACAGGCAAGAGTCTTTGTTTTGAAGAGCAATGAGCTGTAATGTATCCCACAAAGATTCCTTTTCGGTGTTTCCCATGGGCGCATACACATTAACAAAACAACAATGCAGGCCTCCTTGTAGCCAAATCCCATTAACAATAACAGCCCCCGTCACGTTCCATTTACTAGTTGCCACAAACTTATCCTTGTTCCAGACCGATAGTATTCCACCCGATCTGCCTTCTGACTCCCTCACAGCCCAATCAAAATTACTCCTCCCCCACCACTTATCACACATTGAGGAACAGAAAATTTCCATTTTGGTTTCCTGAACAAAACAAAAATCTAAAGCATTTTTCCTAACCAATTCTCCAATATCACTCTGTTTAATGGAACTCCCCAAGCCTCTAATGTTGTAAGATAAAATATTCATTAAAAACCTGTTTCAATATCACCCACGACCTTCGGATGTCCTGCCTTTGCTCTTTGCTCCTTCAATTGCTCGATCATGACCGCGTCTTGTTGATTGCTCGACAAACCCAACTTCTTGGCAAAGAGCCATGTTCTTGTATCTTCATCTCTCTCCGAATTCTCCCAATCCGCCTCAGTAGTTCGCGAGCCGCTTCCATTCTTGCCCATCTCACCCTCTGATTCAATATCAGCAATGAAATTACCCCAAACTTGATGCTGATTTTCGGTGGCTTTTGATTTCTGAGTTTTCTTCCTCGAAACTCCTCCTCGTCTGTTCGCCGTTCCTTTCTTAGAAACAACCCCCGCAGTGAGAGAATCTGGTACCCTCGAGGTATCGCACTCCTCCCCCTCAAGTTCATTTTGAAATTCCTTCTCTTTCTCGTTTCTACTCCCTTCATTGATCTCTCTACCTCTAGTCTCTGGCTCATTTGAAGGCGATTTATCAGTCCCTTCGGAGGAAACCCGCTGGACTTGGCTTCCTTTATCTGTGTCAGAGTAATGTGAGAACGGGCCATTAGTTTCCACATCCTTCCCCTCGAGTTCCGAGATGCCGTTTTTTTGAGTAACCGAATCATTTACTTCACCGTCCTCTGTTTCCGACTCGACGATGAAAGCCTTCGCCGGAGACTGTGAGATATCTTGTAACGAACATTCTGAGTCAGCATCTTCGTCCAAAGACCACACCTCCTCCTCCGGGGAAACGAAATTATAAGGCATTTCTTCCACCCGGATTTGGAACGAAGCACCGTCAATTTTACATTTCAGTATATTTCCGATGGAGTTGAACCCAGTAGACATCTGTATAAAAGCCACGTCCAGCCTCTCTTTCGTTCTTGTTTTTTCTTCAATTTTCAGAAGCAACCCGAACCTCGCGCTTGCCGTACTGAAGAAACGGGAATTCCAAACATGTAGCGGGACTCCGGTCCATTTAGTCCAGACAACTCTTTGATAGTTGATATCAACAGATTTCCAAGGCCTCCACCACTGCAACCAGAAGTCTCTCCATTCGTTAAGCTTATTGAGATTTTCCTCGGTCGTCTGCTCGTTGCTGCTTTGGATTAGGACCATGTTGCCACCGAGGGAGTTCAGCTTAAAACAACCTGCGCATTCACTATTTATTTCCTCTCGAACTTCCTCCCAGAGAAACTCAGATTTAATGTAACCTGTAAAAGCCCCATTAAGCCAAACCAAGTCTTCTTCCGTCGTCTGGAACTGTAATGTTTCATCATCAAGTTCTTTATCATCTTTAGCACCTGTAAGAGCTTCCTTAAAGGAGACACCTGCTTGCCTATTATACACCTTCATGGTGCATGGCTGTATCTGTTCCAACTTCTTTTCTTTGACACTATTATGCTCATTCCTTCTCTTCTCATCAACCCTTTCGAATTTATGTTTATAATCCCTTTGGAATTTAGGCTTATAAACTCTAACCTTATAACTGCCAATCCAAAGTTTGTTCAGGTCCACCAGTAAAGTCTCAGACCTCTCCACCTTTTCAAATCGAACAAAGCCGAACGGTCTTCCCCAAAGATCTCTCTTCCTTGGGCAGTATACATCCACCATCTTCGCAACCGTCTCGAACTTACGTCTGAGAAAATCAAGGCTGCAATCCTCTGGGATGTTGTTAAAGAAAAAGGTTGTAGTGTCATCACGTTCATTTGAACTCCAATCTCTCCTCCCATTCAAACTGCTCCGATTCCAACTTCCTGCCTGTTTTCTCTCGACATGTTTTGGACCAATCCCTCTTCTTCTCACCACTCTCCACTCTCTCTCGCTCTCTCTAGGCTCCATTGTAGAGAAAATCACCTGTTTTATGGAGTAATCAACTACAACGAACAATACATCAATCTAACCAAACAACTGTAAGATAAGCTCTGTCCTTAAACTTTGCTAATTTCAGTTCAAGTCTTGTCCATTCGTTTCAACATGGCACGTTCAATTCATTACAATTATCCTACAATACATTCAACCCCAACAACAACCCATCTGCTTGAAAACCTTCAAGGTAATTTGCTGTCTCAAGTACTAAATTCAGTTCGCATCCATATCAACTGCACATCACCGGAGATAAGGAAGTAGAACTTAGCTTTTGAATAGGAAGGGCTGACTTGCGGATCTGGACGCTGATCTTTCATAAAGAGTCGAAAGGCCTGGCTGGATGCACGTTCTCGCCGGACTTGAGGGCTGCGTTGGGCCTGGAGGCGTGGTCTCGCCGTAGTGGATAGTCTCGCTGGTCTGGAATCGAAGGTATCTACTGCAAGTTTCGCCGGAGAAAGGTGTCGCCGATCTAGAGTCGAAGGCAGACTACTTCTGGGCGGCGGATCTATGGGCGGATCTGGCTGATACTATGCGCGGTAGGGGAGGGCTTCGGCTAAGAGGACGTGGCCGGCAAAGACCTCAGAGCGGCGGATCTGGACGCTGATCTTTCGTAAAGAGTCGGAAGGCCTTGCTGGAAGCGCGATCTCACCGGACTGGAGGACTGCGGTGGGCCTCAAATCGGACTTCGAGACGGCAGTGGCTGCTGGCGTCGAACGGCGAGCGACTGCTGGCGTCGGGCGTCGGAGGTCGGCACCTCCTCTGCAGCGGCGGCGAGGATTGGCGGAGGTGGATCTACACAGCGGCGGTAGATTGATCCAAACGCAGAGGCGTGAGAGTCACGCGAGTCGGAGACAAGACGGCAGTGGCTGCTGGCGTCGAACGGCGAGCGGCTGCTGGCGTCGGGCGTCGGAGGTCGGCACCTCCTCTGCAGCGGCGGCGAGGGGTTGGCGGAGGTGGATCTACACAGCGGCTTTCCTTTTTTCTTTTCTATTTTCTACATAAAACATAATACTCTTAGTATTAAATTTATCCGAGGGGGGTGGGCGGATTATTAGTATGGGTTAATCCCACAAAATAGCATGGAGAAGTAGGATTAAGTAGGAGTTGATCATATTAACTGCACATGATATCAAACATCACACTAATTTGTATTAATTTAATTTATCATACCTATAAACCCATATCAAACAGGCCCTAATAAATCAAATTGGAGAAGTGACGGGGTTCATAGAAAGACCCACACTATCACAATTATTAGAGATCTACTTCGAGTTTTCTACCTCGTGATTTATTTAATTTTGATCAAAAAAAAAAAATCGAGATCTGACCATTACAATTAATTGGATGTCTCATTAAAATCACATCATTTAGATGAGAACTATTGAAAATTGTGAAACCAAAATGACGGCTTTTAATATCTTTGCCTAAATGGGATCCAGCGATTTAAATGGAAGTCTCTCCAAATAGCAAGTGGACCATGAAAATGACACCTGAAAATTCCTACTAAGAATTTTCTTTTATATATGTAATTTTGAAGATAGAAATGTGGGTAACCCATAATCTGAATTCAGGCAAAAACCGAACTAATGCCACTCTCTCTATATCCAACGTGCCTCATCTCCTAAATATTCCATTATCCAATTGGTCCAACTGCCCGAAATGTACGCGCTTTTCACTCCTATTTTTTTTTTACTAATCTACGCTTCCAACTCACCGCCTATTGTCAACTATATTGCATCTTTTAATTGCCAGAGTATTATTTGCATGTAAATATATAAATTTTTAGTAAATTTTATCTTTTGAATATTATTAGAAATAAAGTTTACGGATGACAACAAATAAAATGGAAAATATAGAAGATCATAATTACAATGAGTTAAATAAAATTGAAATTACAAGAAATGAAACCAGTGGAACAGTAGAGTTGAGTCGAGGAAGATCTATCTGCAAAACGAGATACCCCCGATAATATTCACAGATTGACGTGTCATCTCCAAAGATGAAACAACTTCGTCTCATGGGCAACAGCGCCGCAGACTAAAGAGCTCCGACGAACAGGAATGAGGCGAACTCTGGACTACATGAATGCAGAGAGTGCTTGTATGCAGAGTAATGATGCATGGAGTGACTGTTCTAATTATAGGCACAATCCACTCATGGGGGAGCCTTTTCCATTGAAGACTGATTCAAATGTGTTGGGAGTTACGGGTGTAACAGCCCACCATTTGAATTCTATCATGTAATTCCTCTCGTCCCATAATGACGAGTGTTACATGATGTGGGGCAGTTTCTGATGGGCGACTAGCGGATCATTTTGACCCGTTACGAGGACCGGTGCTCGTGTGCACGTACGGGTTGGGTCTCGATCCATTTGGGCCGAAGAAATCGTTGGTCCAAAATAACAAGTTAATTGGGGGCTAAGGTCTGGCCCAAAGACTAATTGCCAAGATCCAAGTCCACGGCCGAAGTCGGGACCGGAAGTTGGGGCCTAGTCCGGGTGCTGGGAGCTGGGCCGGGGCCGGCAGCGGCGGCTCACGTGTCGACTTTGCAACCCATAACCTGTGCACGCCATTTTATTACATGTATCGATGTAATATCTTATATACTGGATTAATTAGTCTTCACTAATCAATGTGATCAGATAAGCATTAATATCTCTTTAATGCTTATCACTTTTCCACAACTCCATATTTTAAATACCAACTTTAATTAATTATTTCCCACTCACCGAAAATCAATTTTGAGTAAACAAATATACTACGATTATCTACTTCAAACATAGATCGATTCTATACCATTTAATTATGCTAAATTAAATTTTTTTTCAGCACTCGAAAATTGGTCAAATATTGGTCAACTCATATTCAATTTCTTACAATCCCCCACATGAGTGGAAATAGTCAAATGCATATACAGACACAAGCTCTGTTTTCAAGAGACATTAGTGCATTAGGATAAATGGTTTGCGGCCTTGAACCATCCTTATTTAATATTATCGGATATACTGACGAATTGGTAGAACTCAATGTCTTTGAACCATTTCTCCTATGTCTATACCTAGACAACAACATTAACACACTAATGCCTCGACCTCATTTCGTTCTTAAATTTTTTTTCCTTTGCGGGCCTTGGACAACTTTTTGATTCATAAGTGTTAAGTCGATGCGCCCCTCACATCTCACTTATATAGGTGATTCTTTCTCGAGTATCCTGTTTATCTATATTTTGGTACAATTTTATGTGTATGCATGATTTCGTAATTATATGTATTTGCTCATTTGTTGGTATTATTGAGTATTCTTTGGCGTGTTTGTAGGATTATCGTGGAAGAGAACATATGTGGTGAACGTGGAAAAGAATGAGAGTCGCTAAGGAAGATCAGGGACCCAAAGCACGGCAGCCGCAACACACCGGCACCCGCAGCCCTGCTGCGTTCGTGGACCCCCTGCGCCCTCACCTCTTCACCGCTGTAGCAAATGTGTTGGGAGTTACGGGTGTAACAGTCCACTCATGGGGGAGCCTTTGCTATTGAAGGCTGATTCAAATGTGTTGGGAGTTACGGGTGTAACAGCCCACCATTTGAATTCTGTCATGTAACTCCAAAATTTTGACATCGTTCGTCGGATGCCATGATGTATTTAGAATTATTATTTTTTAATCTATATTGTACAAAATGATGTCATTATATGCCTTACTAATTCAAAATTTAAAGGGTGAAAAATAAATGAATGGTACAAATTGATACATAATCTATATTTCAAGGTTTAAAAAAAATATTTTCATAGTTTAGGATATAATTGATAGTGCAAAAATAGTTTGAGGTTTAAAGTGATATTTACTCCTCCCATAAACAGTCCAGAACTTTCTTTCTCTCTTAATAAACCTAGGGTTGTAAACGAGTCAAGCAACTCGTGAGCTATTCGACGTTCGATTCGATAAAAGATGGATCGGTAATTTAATGAGAAGCTCGTTTAGCTAAACGAGTCAAGCTTGAGCATGATGATACTCGGCTTCTTATCTCGTGAACAAGCTCGTTAAGTGATTTATCTTAAAAACATAAGATTATTAATTAATTGTCTTATATTTTATACTATAATTAGTATTTGAATTAAGTATCTAATTAACATCATTTATTTACAAGAAAATAGTAAATATATTACATTGTTGTAAATAAAATAACTTATATATTTGAAAAATAACTCATGTATTAGAAAAATAACTAAAATTTTTTTAAAAAAATTTAAATTTGAAAAGCTCGATTAGGCTCGGCAATGTATTCGATTCGATTAAAACTCGACCGATAATTAAACGAGCAGCTCGATTAGTTAAACGAGCCAGGCTTGAACAAGACACTATTCGGCTCAACTCGGCTTGATTACACCCCTAAATAAACCCCAAAGTTTCCACTTTTTCCATAAAATGTCCTGCTACACAAAATTCGATGACGGAAAGATGACTTATATCGCCGATGAAATATTTTGGACCGCCATTACTAAAAAATCATATTCTGAACCACCAATATTATTGGAAAACGGTAAAAGTTTGAGATTTTTTTTTCATCTTTCCGTCACCCAATTTTATATAGCCGGACATTTATGAAAAAGCTGAAAGCTCGAGGTTTTTGAGAAGACAATAAAAGTTTGGGATATATTACGAAAAACGCTGAAAGTTGGGAACATAAAACACCATTAACCATAAATAAATGTGTATATTAATATCCACTAATTATCCAAATACATAAATACCTTTTTATTAAGTTCTCAATCGATCAATATCATTTAAAAATAATGTGAGATTTTTATATATATTGTTTGAAGGTTTGTACTCTTAAATTAAGAAAATTTTGGGAATACTAAATAAATAAAAAATTTAATATGTGAATTGAGAATATAACAAAGAAGTAGAGAATGCATGAGACTTATTTTCGTGAACAGATGAAGTATATTACAATATAAAGGGTAATTTAGAAATACAAATAATTTTATTTCATTTCTTGATTTTGTTTCTAGTTGTTAAGCATATGAATGAAATCAAACAAGGAATCACAATCTCATTCCTTTTGTATTCGTTATGCACACCAAGTATATAAATTACCTAAGATATGTGATTATTTCCCTCCCACTTTCATTTTATTTATATCTCCATTCCATTTCCCTCATCATTCCATCTAATCATACCAATCATATTCTAAAGGTATGATTTATATGCAGTAATAAAATGAGAATGAAAATGCACGAGGGTTGGAAAGTCCCTGTGCATTCAACGAGTTTCGGCGCTTGCTTGTCGGATATTCCCCGAGTATTGTTTTCATCTGCGAAACTAAACTCGTGATGCCAAAATGCTGATTATGGCGAACACAACTTGGATATGAAGACATCTTTGTAGTGGATGCGGTAGGGAGGAAAGGCAGACTGGCGTTGCTTTGGAAGGAAAAGAATGATGTGCAGATAATGTCATTTTCCCCGGGGCATATTGACTGTTATGTGACTACGGAGGGCAAAACTTGGCAATTCAC
Organism: Salvia miltiorrhiza; assembly: GCF_028751815.1. Classification (NCBI taxonomy): domain Eukaryota; kingdom Viridiplantae; phylum Streptophyta; class Magnoliopsida; order Lamiales; family Lamiaceae; genus Salvia; species Salvia miltiorrhiza. Next base: position 25,490,132 of record NC_080393.1, on the reverse strand, counting down.
GGGAGTTTACGGCCACCCCGAGAGCAGCCAAAGGAAGAATTCTTGGAAATTATTAAAGAGATTGAGTGATTTGGCGCTTATGAGCGATATACCATGGCTCGTGGGGAATGGAGAGGGGGGATTTCAAAGAAATCCTGAGGGACTCTAAGACAAATAGACGTGAGGATGACCCCATTTTTGAACGTTTGGATCATTTTATGGGAATGTGACCTGGAACTCCAGATATCAAAATTCAATGTATAGTGTCGGATCACCGCCCTATACTGTGCCAGCTGGAGTTGGAAGAGCAACCCATTGCTAACTATGGCAAGGGCGATTCCATTTTGAAGATAAATGGTTTCTAGACCATGACTTTGTACCTGATTTTCTCTGCGAGTGGTCTTCTAATGAATATATTTCTGAGCTTCCGCGCATGTTACATAAGTGCAAGGAATATCTAGAAACTTGGGCGAAAGATAGATTTGACAAGATGGATAAGAAAGTGGCGCAACTGCGGAATGAAAGACAAAAACTTACGAAAATTTTGGATGGTAAAGCAACACCTCAAGATATTTTCGAGCTATCCAAACAGATTGAGAAGATGGTGGAGGCTCAATCATACCACTGGAAACAACGAGCCCGTGTGAACTGGCTCGCCAATGGGGACGGGAATAAAGAGGCTTTCCATACGCAGACTTCCAAAAGGCGTAAGAAGAATACTATTAAGGAGTTACAAAATGAGCATGGATTGCTCATGAAAGAGGAATGGGACAAGCCTGCGACCATAACGACATACATTTTAAACAATTATTTCGCTCCAGTGGACCCAACCAGGAGGCGATCGCTGAGGTTGTGAATAAGATGGAGGAAAGAATCATGGAGGATGAGGCTGCAGACCTCGATACCCCGTATGACAGAGATGAAATCTTCCGTGCAGAATTTGAGATGCAACCCACCAAGGCATCGGGGCCCGACGAATTCAATGTTAAATTTTTTCAATGGTTTTAGCCGACTATTGGAGATTTGGTCACAAATAGCGTCCTCGAGGTGCTGAATGGACGTGAGGATATTGAGGAATGGAACCACACTCTCATTGGTCTTATACCAAAAATTGAGAAACCCTATAAAGTGGCAGATTTCTGACTTTTGAGTAAGTGCAACACATCTACAAGATTGTATCGAAGGTTTTGGTGAATCGTATGCGACCTATCATGGGTAGAGTAATTGATGAAGCCTAGAGTGCCTTCATCAAAGGGTGCCAGAAAATGGATAATGTGCTAATTAGTTTTGAGTGCCAGCACTGGATTCGTAGCATGAAGCATGGTAAGAAAGGATATGGGTGCTCAAACTTGACATGAGCAAGGTATACGATCGAGTTGAATGAGATTACTTAGAGGCGGTTTTGAGAAGGTTGGGGTTTTCGGAGAGATTCTGCACGCTCATCATGAGGTGTGTCCGATTAGTATCATTCTCATTTTTATTGGTATGGCGTGGTAAAACCGACCTGGGGTTGAGACAAGGAGACCCATTGTCGCCATTTCTATTCGTTATTTGTGCAGAAGGCTTCTCCTAACTATTCAAACACTATGTGAGGCAGAAACAGATCAGTGGCGTTCCAATCATCCCTAGGCAACTGAGCATCACCCACCTTTTCTTCGCCGACGATAGTCTCATATTTTTTCCATGCAAATGGTGGGGAGGCAGCCACAGTTAAGCGAATTATTAAGAGTTATCAGGAAGCTTCGGGGCAGCTTATAAACTTTGATAAATCTTCGATCTCGTATAGTCCGAACACGTTGGAAGTGGACGAGCGTGAGGTTTCAGAGGTGTTAGAGGTTGAAACTGGAGAGGGCAGTCAGAAATATATTGGCCTTCTATCTTTTTATCTTAGGAAGAAGAGATTACAGTTTGGTTATTTGAAGGAACGCGTGGAGAAGAAACTGATAGCGTGGAGTCAATGAGACTTTTCTGCGGGTGGGAAAGAGTTCTCCTCAAGGTAGTTGTGCAAGCCATTCCTACGTTTGCAATGCAATGCTTTAGAATTCCTAATGCTATTTGTGATGAAATACACAAGATGTGTGCGAGCTTCTGGCGGGGTCACATAGATGAGAAACGCAAGATGCATTGCGCTTGATGGGAGAAACTTTGTCGGCCTAAGGACAAGGGTGGATGGGGTTCCGGAATCTGAAGACATTTAACAAGGCGCTATTGGCGTGGCACATGCGGACTAAGCCCCAATCGCTTGTTGCAAGAGTCTTTAAAGCACATTATTTTAATGATTGTAACATCATGCAAGCGAAGGTGTCTGCCAAATCCTCTTACATATGGCGGTCACTTGCGTGGAGTAGACCTATTATGAAGGCGGGCTACATTTGGAAAGTGGAAAATGAAAGGAATATAAGCGTGAAAGATGACATATGGGTCAAAGATCAACATGGGGCCAGAATTCAGGGTAAGGAGGGAGAAAATTTGGATGGTTGGATGGTGGTGGAGCTCATTGATGAGGATAATGAATGGAAGGTGAAAACCATGGAGCAGCTGTTCAAATCTCATGAGATTGATGGGGTGATGAGAACCCAGATTATGGAATATGAGAGCGAGGACCGAATTTGTTGGAAATATGAGCCCAAAGGCAACTACTTTGTGAAGTCGACTTACTTGTTGGAAATTGATTAATATAACACCCATCCTAACATAAGTGGAGAGGACAAGAAGTATTGGAGCCGACTTATCTGGAGCTGCTCCTTACCACCGAAAATTAAAATTTTCCTTTGGAGGGCATTCATGGATATGATACCTATGGAGGTTAACCTACGGGCGCACCATGTACCCATTGAAGGAATTTGCAACCACTGTACGAGTTGATGGGACTCAATCGTACATCCACTCATTAGCTGCCCGCTGGTGAGAGATAGTTGGAAGGAATCAAGGTTTTGGCCCTTTCTTGGTAAGGTCGAGTGGCTTGAACTTGTTAATGTAGCGGAAGCTGTGAGGGGTGAGTTTGGAATAGAGGAGTATGAGCTGTGGTGTATTTTGATGTGGAGCGTCTGGAACTTCAGCTGTAAGTTCAAGCATGGTGAGAAAGAGCAGTTGGAAAGGTCCACTGAAATGGCGTTTCTTGATGCATACAAGGCAGCCCAACCTACTTATACTATTGACAGATTTTTGGGGTTAGAAATCGGGCGAAGGAAATGGAAACGACCGCGAAGAGGGAGATTCCGTGTGGATGTGGATGTCCTTTTCGATAGCCAAAACAAGGCATATGGGGCGGGTGTCATTATCCATAATTCTGAGGGAACTATTGCAGCGGCTGCTATCAAGAAGTTGAGAGCTCTATCGTCTCCAATGGTGGCTGAGTTGATGGTTGTGGTGCAAGGTTTTATTGTGAGAGTGGAGAATGACATAACACCCATTGAAATTTACACCGACTCTCTTCTAGCAGCAAGGTTGATGGCGAACGAAGGTGAGGAAGAACAATTCCTTCCGGATGATATATGTGAGATTATTGCTTGATTAGTGTAAACCATATGTATCGTGAAGCCAATATGGCTGCTCATAGATTAGCACAATCGGCTAGAGATTGCCCAACGTCTGTGTGTTGGACAAATGATTACCTTGGCTCAGGGAGTATGTTTTGTTGGATGATTCTTGATTATATATCACGCCTCTTTCCTCCAAAAAAAAATGAGCATGAAATGGTAATTCATGCATCTATTTTTAATCCTATGACTGCTACGATTTTTCTAACATGAATGCCCATTTCCATGAGCATAGAATTAGTCATTCCTCCCGTCTCCCATGATATTACACTATTAGTTAATTAGCATATTTAAATATTACTTTATTTTTTTTGACAAAAAAGTATTTTTATTAATGTTTAGTTTTGGAAAATATAATAATAATAATAATAATAATAATAATAATAATAATAATAATAATATAAAGAAAAATAGCAATAACAATAAATAAAATAATAATATATAAATAATATTAGTCATATTATTATTATTACAACGATGATGGTTATTCTATTCATTCTATTTCATTCCTAATCATTTATTCTCCATAGGCACAACCAGTTATAAGAATTCCATGTTTATTCCATTTCGTTCTCATAATCATTCAATTTCCAAATCTTTTTATATTTATTATCGATAGAAAATAATGAAAAACATACCATTTTCACTCTTTTCACATATTCTTTAGAGTGAATAAATTTTCCTATCAATACATTAAATTTTCATGGGGATATGATAATACATTTTCATCTAAATGTCGAAAAAACATTGGACAAACTTTCTTAACATAAGATAATTTTTTTATGAAGATCATTAAAGTAATAAAATTCTCATATTTATTATCTTTCATTTTTTTTTTAATGATAAATTTATAATAAAAGAGAATGCATCGTTAATATGTTATAGACTTGTATAAAATGAGAATAACGGAAAAGAAGAGAAAGAATGATTCAATAAAGAAAGAAAAGTAGAGAAAATTTATGTTATAATTAATTACTTATACTAATAGCGATCGATCTCAATTGGAGAAGAAGAAGAAGAAGAAGAAGAAGAAGAAGAAGAAACACTAAAATTAAATTTGTATTACTCATATTTATTCCTCACTTGTGCAGTTGGCAAACGTGCTTAAAATAAAAAGAGGATATTGTTGGCAATGGGCCATTAATATTAAATATTTCAGACTTTTGTCTCCAAACATAAATTGGATCAAATCGACTGCATGATGTTACAGGCAACAAATTTCATTCGTCTCATGTGAATAGAATTTTTACCACTGAACGTCTATGATTCTATCCCATCTCTCATTTCTCAATATTATAATAAAATTGTTCCCAAAGGCATACTAAACGGTACAAACTCCTATCTGTAAACAGTAAGATTGAGGATTTAAATTTCACCGTCCCCTCTGCCTCAAGTTATATATATATATATATATATATATATATATATATATATATATAAGGGCTACCATGAGAGCACGTCTTAAAATAAGTACTAAGAACTATGAAAAATGTATGAATTTTATATAGGACACGTATGAATTCGTTGTATAAAGATATGAATTGCAAAAAATAAAATTTTGCTATCTATGGGATTCAAACTCAGGACTATGAATTCATCCAACAGGATGATGAATCAACCGTAGATCTTGATGATCTAAGGGCTGAAAATAATTCTTATTTTATATCTTAAGAAGTGCAATTATTTTAGCCCTCGTATATATATATATATATATATATATATATATATATATATATATATATATATATATATATACTAACCTTATCCTATTCAGTATGGCTTCATATTTTTAATCACGATTATTAAAAAAATTAAAAATAAAAGTGATAGAAAGTGATGAAGCTCATAACTTTTGGTGCAATAAAATAGTTTCTTTTTTTGGAATGATCCATTATTAATGAGACAGACAAAAAAAAATTGAGCTATTTTTAATGGGACGGAAGAAGTATTTATTATTATTTTTAACTTTTTTTTAAGTTTATTCTTATATTTAATTAGAATTTATAATTATTTTTAGTAAAGAAAAAGAGTCTTATTTCATTTTTTGAACTATCGCGTCCTACATTCTCTCCTATTTACATATAAATTATACTCGCTCCGTCCACGAATATTGTATGATAGAACAGAATGCAATAGTTTAAATAAATAATTGGGAGATATTATGTACATAAATTGTAAAGGGTGGTCCATCAAATTTGAATGGAGAAACGGACCCACCAAAGTTGATGTGTTAAATAATTGATTATTTTAAAATATTAAGTGATAACGAGTAAAAATAAAGGAAAAAAATTTCAAAAAAAAGAAAATATACAATATTTGTGAACAGACGAAAATAGTACTCCATCCGTTAAAACAAGAGTCTTATTTGAAGGTGGACACGAGTTTTTATAAAGTTGAAAAAAAAATTGTTAGTAGAATAAAAGCACAATTTATAGGTGTAGTGTTAGTATAAAAAAGTAGAATAAAAGTATACTATTAGTTAAAAAATAGAATAAAATTACAATTTATAGTTAAATACTCCCTCCGTCCACGAAATGAGTACCCATTTGTGGACGACACGGGTTTTAAGAAATGTATGGAGTGTAGTGTGGATAGTTTAAGGGTCCCACTTTTTGAGTGTATTAATTAAAGAGATGTGTGGGGTACACTTGCCAAAAAGGGAAATGGGTACTCATTTCGTGGACGGACGAAAAAGGAAATATGGGTACTCATTTCGTGGACGGAGGGAGTATAAGAGAAAATGTATGATGTGATGGTTCAAAAAACTGAAATGAGACTTTTTTTGTGAAAAAAAAGGGATAAGTATGACTCTTTTTCTTGGACGGATGAAGTATTAATAAACATACAATTTTTGTGGCCGAAGAGAATCCATTTATTTCAATTTTTAACTAATAAATATAAAATCAGCATTCTTAATATTAAAAATAATGGTTATAATTCCTTAAAAAAAATTGTTATAATAAATGTATTTAAAATAATTAATAAATTAAAAAATATGGGCCTTTTGAGTTATAGTTAATAATATGATCCAAAATTCCAAATGAGATATTGTTAGATGCGCCGAGACGCTAAAATGCGCAGTCCTAGTGCAAGCTGCCTCGAAACTCCTGGAGTGCGCTAGTCCACTCTCTTTATAAGCAACTTGAGCTCCCATACTCCACTGCCAAAAAATAAATTTCAATTTTATCCTCTCCTAAGAGAAATGATAAGATTTACTCATTGCTCTTCGCCTTCCCATTCCGACCAAGTCGAAGATTCCGATCCCTCCTCAAACTCCTCATCCCTCAGTTCTCAGCCGAGCCTCCCTTCAGTCCCCTCCCTAACCGACCTCCCTCCCTCCACCGCCACCCACCACCACTGCCTCGCCACCCTCAAGGGCCACTCCTCCTCAATCTTCTCGCTCTCCCTCGCCGGAAAGCACCTCTACAGCGGCGTTTCCGACGGCCAAATCCGCGTTTGGGATCGCAACCCCTCCTCATACACCGACAATGGCGCCGTCTCCGAGAGCCGCAGCGCTGTCAAATCCATCGTTGTCTCAGGCGACAAGCTCTTCACAGCCCACAGCGACAACAAAATCCGCGTCTGGAAAATCGACAACTACTCCGGCGACGGCAGGAGGTGCACGGCGGTGGCTGTTCTGCCGACGGTGAGCGACCGCTGCATGAGCCTCTTCTCCGCGAAGAACTACGTCAAAGTGCGGCGCCACAAGCGGTGCACGTGGGTCCACCACGTGGATGCGGTGGCGGCGCTGGCCGCCACCAGCGACGGTGCCCTCCTCTACTCGGTGTCGTGGGACAGAAGCTTCAAAATCTGGCGGAGTTCCGACTTCAGGTGCGTGGAGTCGGTGCAGAACGCGCACGACGACGCCATAAACGCCGTCGTTTTGTCCGCAGACGGCCACGTCTACACCGGCTCCGCCGACAGGAGGATCAAGGTGTGGAGAATCAACGGCGGCGATCAAAAGCATTCGCTCGTTTCCACGCTGGAGAAGCATAAATCCGCGGTGAATGCGCTGGCTTTGAGCGGCGATGGCTCCGTGCTTTATTCTGGGGCATGCGATAGGTCGATCATTGTGTGGGAGAGAGACGGCGGCGCCGCCCACATGGCGGTGGCGGGGGCGCTGAGGGGCCACACGAAGGCTATCCTGTGTCTGGCAGTGGTCGGAGAGGTGCTGTGCAGTGGATCGGCGGATAGAACGGTTAGGGTTTGGAGGAGAGGGATTGGAAATAGTTATTCTTGCCTGGCGGTTCTTGAAGGCCATCGGAATCCGGTCAAGTCTTTGACGGCGGGCTTCGACACTAATCACGCCGGCGATTCCGACAATTCTTATCTGGTTTACAGTGGCAGTTTAGATTTTGAGATCAAGGTTTGGAAGATTAGGGTTCCATTAATCACTTAATTACCTATTTTGTTATATGTATACTGGTGGGGATTAATTTATTTGTGTAGAGAGTTGGAGGGAAAGCTAATTAAGTATAATACATATATATACACCTTTTTTGTTCTTCCGAGGTTTCGATTTGTGTATGTATCAAAAATTTGATATATACCATTGTAATTTTGTGTGTATAATAGTTGAATTGGGAAAGTTAAAATCAATTTTAATTTGATTACATTTTAAACCGTGTGAATGATAAGATATCTACTAGCTAGTAGCTAGCATGACTGGTGTCGAATATGTTTGTAAATTCTAAAGAGGAATAGTTGTAATGACTAATGATTGTTATTTCAACTTGCAGTTTGCAAGTTGAAGCCCATATTGCATGAATGATCTGAATGTGAGAGAATCTTGCGTTGAATTTATGCAACTATTGACTAGAATTAATGAACCAGTTCTCACGTTTGATTTTTGAAATTTAAGTATGAATTATCTAATAATAAAGAATCAGAACCTAAATTTTCAAAGGTTTAGTCGTGAAAATCACTGCCTATAACCTACATTTTCATTGCCTCCTAGCGACCTAGTGATTGAACATGCATGATTTTTTTATTTCGGAACCAATATATATTCTTAACTTCAAAATTAATTAGAATTGTGAATTATTCATTATTTTGAAACAATGAATCGATGTTTACAAAAATCCATACGGTAATAGTTCTCTTAAATTCTTAATTTGTTATTATAGTTAATTATTCTAATAATTATTACATATATAATAGCCTCGTTATAAATAATTATAGGGTCAAATTCTGATAATATCATACATGTCCTTAGTTAATACGTAGAACCAAATTAAATCTAAATCATACATTTTGTTCATTTAGACACATAATTACATGACAAGGGGCACAGACTTTAAATTTCAGTTCAAAATAAAATACAGAAAGATATAATTTTTTGGAAAAAAAAGGCATGGGGATATTATTAAATTCACGTGTATACTAAATTTATGCATATATATATTTGTGTTTAACTATATATATATATATATATATATATATATATATATATATATATATATATATAGGGGGCCGCTCCAATGAGACCCCCTAATTTTAGTGAGATCTAGGGCACGATCTGATGCGTTTATTTTATCAATCCTATGGCTGATATTGTATCTGGAGGGTGATTTTTTTTTCACAGGGTTCGAATCCTGGAGGGAGCAGAATATTTTAAATTTTGTTATTCATCAGCATATACTGCATTGTTCATCAGTATATACGGCTTTGTTCATCAGTATATATGTCTTATTCATTAAGAATTTTTTAAATTTTATTTTTCATCAGTATATACATCTTGTTCATTAGATATACGTTTTGTTCATTAGTATTATATGTCTTATTCATTGTCCTTGAATTTATGCAACTATTGACTAGAATTAATGAACCAGTTCTCACGTTTGATTTTTGAAATTTAAGTATGAATTATCTAATAATAAAGAATCAGAACCTAAATTTTCAAAGGTTTAGTCGTGAAAATCACTGCCTATAACCTACCTTTTCATTGCCTCCTAGCGACCTAGTGATTGAACATGCATGATTTTTTTATTTCGGAACCAATATATATTCTTAACTTCAAAATTAATTAGAATTGTGAATTATTCATTATTTTGAAACAATGAATCGATGTTTATAAAAATCCATACGGTAATAGTTCTCTTAAATTCTTAATTTGTTATTATAGTTAATTATTCTAATAATTATTACATATATAATAGCCTCGTTATAAATAATTATAGGGTCAAATTCTGATAATATCATACATGTCCTTAGTTAATACGTAGAACCAAATTAAATCTAAATCATACATTTTGTTCATTTAGACACATAATTACATGACATGGGGCACAAACTTTAAATTTCAGTTCAAAATAAAATATAGAAAGATATAATTTTTTGGAAAAAAAAGGCATGGGGATATTATTAAATTCACGTGTATACTAAATTTATGCATATATATATTTGTGTTTAACTATATATATATATATATATATATATATATATATATATATATATAGGGGGCCGCTCCAATGAGACCCCCTAATTTTAGTGAGATCTAGGGCACGATCTGGTGCGTTTATTTTATCAATCCTATGGCTGATATTGTATCTGGAGGGTGATTTTTTTTCACAGGGTTCGAATCCTGGAGGGAGCAGAATATTTTAAATTTTGTTATTCATCAGCATATACTGCATTGTTCATCAGTATATACGGCTTTGTTCATCAGTATATATGTCTTATTCATTACGAATTTTTTAAATTTTATTTTTCATCAGTATATACATCTTGTTCATTAGATATACGTTTTGTTCATTAGTATTATATGTCTTATTCATTGTCCTTGAATTTATGCAACTATTGACTAGAATTAATGAACCAGTTCTCACGTTTGATTTTTGAAATTTAAGTATGAACTAGTATTTGCCCCCGTGCGATGCACGGAATTTTTTTGTATATGTTATAAATATTAAATTAATTATAATAATTACAAATATTCAAAAAAGTTATAAATTAAATACTCCTTTGGTCCCATCGAGCTTGAGTCGTATTCATTTTTGGGCTGTCCCACCGAGCTTGAGTCGTTTTCCTTTTTGACAAAAATTATGTAATTTAAAACACTAATTAACAAAACTAATTGCATCCTTATTTTTCTTTAATCATCTCAAATAACCCTTATTTCTCAAAAAAATCAAAATATATTTTGCAGCCATACTTAAATAATTTAATTTTTATATTTCAAATAATTTAAAATAATTGAATAATTTTATTATTTTAAATAAACTTCAGATTTAATTAATTTAAATTTTATATTTAAATAATTTAAAATAATTAATTATATAAATAACTACTTAACCATAAATTTACAAACATACTTACATAACTAAACAATAGTTCCTTAATTCTCGTGTCCAAAAATAACGCCTCAAGCTCGACGGGACAGAGGGAGTACATTTTTATAAATAAAATATTTATAGTAGAATATATGATAAAATATATAGTTTTCACAACGCTTATGAAGTTTAACATGTTTTATATTTTGTAAGGTACTTTCATATAATTAACATTAAAGAATAACAAAAATAAAAATAATATTATACTCCCTCCGTCTCACAAAAACATGAACAAAGAGAAATGCACGGGTTTTAATAAATGTTAGTTGAGAGTTAAAGTAAGTGGAAAATAAGTCCCACTTTAAAAGGTGTTGTGAGAGTAATGAATTAATTAAGGAAAAGTAGTGGTGGGCCATGATGTACTAAAATGGAAAGGTTCATGTTTTTGTGAGACACCCCAAAATGGAAAAACGTTCATGTTTTTGTGAGACGGAGGGAGTATAAATATTGGATCTATAAATTCTGAAAGACTTCTTTATATACAACATTGGTTGTAGTCGTACCGATACCACTATCCTTATCAGAAATGAAGATTTTCAAACTACTACAACTACAAACTCTTGAAATAGCAATACTGGCCATGTGTAAAAATAGATTTTGGCAAAAATAAACCAACATGTAAAAGAGATTGATCATATTTTTGTTGATAGTCATTGCCTATAAAATAATAAGAGGAAATTGACGTTGTTGAAACTTAAAAGGCAATCTTGCATCCTCCTATAAATCCCACATTATTTGACTCACTTAAACTAAATTATTATCAATAAAAAATTATTAAAACATAAAATTAAAATAAAATTATAATTTTCTTATTTTTTTTCACAATATCATTTTTTATTATTGTAATTTTTTTTTCTTATATTAAACTCAACTATATTTAGATAAATTATGTATTGTTAATTATATTTATAATTTTTATAGTATAATAATTGAATTGGTATGAACTTTAATTGAATATTATGATGCATCCCACATTTATCAACTTTATATACATAGTATTGTGTGTTGATTATTTATCTTATAAAAAATCGATGTAGTACATAGTAAATCAGATTTTATAGTGTATAGTTATAGAATTAGACTTTTAATCAGTAAATAAATATTGTATATGAGAAATGGGTGGACGTTTGTTTTAATCTTATTTTATAATGGGATAACATAATTTATTTGCTGAATTATTTTGTTTGACCGTGCATGTATGGGTGGGTTAATGGATTGAGATTATTGTTTTAATTTTATTTTAAATTTTAATAATTGTTTTTTTTTTTAATTAGTTAATGCACGTGGTGAGAGATAATGGGATGTGATTGTGTTGAGATTTATTTCTAACCTTTATATCATACATATTTTCAAAATTGTCATTCAAATCAATTTCAAATTGATTTGAAATCAATTTCTAATTGAAAACTGTTGTTTTAATATAGTATAGATTATCTAATAATAAAGAATCAGAACCTAAATTTTCAAAGGTTTAGTCGTGAAAATCACTGCCTATAACCTACCTTTTCATTGCCTCCTAGCGACCTAGTGATTGAACATGCATGATTTTTTTATTTCGGAACCAATATATATTCTTAACTTCAAAATTAATTAGAATTGTGAATTATTCATTATTTTGAAACAATGAATCGATGTTTATAAAAATCCATACGGTAATAGTTCTCTTAAATTCTTAATTTGTTATTATACACTACAAAAAAATCGGTGTTTACCGACGGCGAAATGCCGTCGGTAAAAAAAGACGGCCGCCGGTAAACAGTGCTACCGGCGGCGTTGCCGGCGGCAAAATTCCGCCGCTAAACTGTTCGTCGGCAACGACATTAACGGCGGCGAACAGTCGCCGTCGGCCGTTAACGGCGGCAATGCCGCCGGAATTGGCGCCGTTAAATGGCGGAGCCATGCCGGAGAATTAACGGCGGCAACTACCGCCGCTAATTACCGAGGGCGTGGTTGCCGTCGGTAGGTATCTACCGGAGTCCGGCGGACCCTGCCGGAAACCTAGCGACGGCGTTTACCGCCGCTAAGTGGCGGCGGCAGGACGCCGTCGGTAAAAATCCACCGCCGTCCGGTGGTTCTTTGCCGGAGGGGGGCCGAGTATTTAACGAGGGCAAAACGCCGTCGGTACTTACCGACGGCGTTTTGCCCTCGGTAATTTTTTTACTTTTATTTTTTTATTTTATTTTATTTATTTATTTATTTCCACAATTTATTTCCGTATTTATATGGTATTGCATACTGTAGACGAACTTCCCCGTCGGTGACCCGACTTCCCAGTGGGTCACCCATCTTGCTTGTGCTCTGTGTCAAGCACGCTTAACTTTGAAATTCTTTTCGAGTGGTCACCAGTACAGAACAATCGTATTATTGATATATCTACACCTATTAATTCATTTAAATGCTATATACTCACTCATATATTTATAATCTTTGAATATGTGGAGATAATACCTGAAATATGTTGTTAATTAGTGATCGAGTTCGTTTCCGTCGGTAAAATATTTAATTAATATTTAATTATTAATTAATTAATTAAATTTTTTTTTTAACATTACCAAAAGTGTTTTAATTTGGTTATTATAATGTGATTTGAATTTATTTGTTTATGTTAAATGCAATCATCATCATCATTGCCATAAATATATAAAACATATATAGTTTTAATAATTAAAGCACTTGAAATATATAGTTCATTACAACATAAATTTGAAAAGAAAGTGCAAATGTAATTTTGTTTGAAAACATAAATATATAGTTTTAATAATTCTAAGCATCATCATCATCATCATCATCATCATCATCATCATCATCATCATCATCGGCATTAGGGGGTGGAGGTGGCTGAGCATTATACATCCTCATAAACGCCTCCAATTGAGCCATGCGGTCCTCCATCTCTTGGCGTTGTGCTTGCTCTGCCGCCATGCGCTCCTCCATCTGTTGGCGTTGTGCTTGCTCTGCCGCCAATCGCTCCTCCAGCGTGGAGATCCGTGTCTCATAAAGCTGCTGAGACACCGCAGAAGTGCCCGTGCTGCGGATAGACCCCCTACTAGCCTGACTCTGCCCGGCACTCCCGACGCCGTAGATCCGTGACCTATCCGGATGCACTACCTCCAAATACACCTCGTCTAGCTGGTTCTGTCGTCCTGTGGCAGCGGCCACTTGATGAACCTCGGCCTAATTCATACAGTGCATAATTGTTAGAAAATAAAATAAATACATTCACTAGATATTTGAATAAACTTAAACACTTACGTCAATTCTTGCATCTCTCGGAGACGTATAACTTCCGTCGGGGTACATGTGGAGGCGGAGGAAGGTGGCATAGTTCGGTGAATCCTGGGGAAAATCAGTCTCCAAGCTCTGTAGATGCATTTATATAAGATAAATAAGTTATATTAGTTAATATATTAATTTAATTTATATACTTAATTATTTGTTAATTACATACCATATACTGCTGCAAGATACGAGTCGACTGAGACCCGCCCACGTGCCTACTGATCCCTGTACCCTCCCCATTGGGCTCGGACATCCGGTTAGCACGTGCTCGCGTAGAAACAGCCTCAACCTCGGGACGCTGCCAGTATTCCTGGAGTCCAGTCCAGAAATCGGGAGTCATCCAGATGGGTCTAGACATCTGTCTCCCTTGGCGGGTACAGTCCTTGAGCTCTTTCTTGTAGTCGCTCATCATGTCGGAGTACCTTTTGCGGGCGTTTTTCTCCCACATTTTCCTCACGTCACGCTCATCTGCGGGCTGCCACTGAAACTCTTTCTGTTGAAAGAAAGAGAATTAATTTAATATCAAACATTTTAACAATTTAATATGATATATTTATATGTACTTGTTATTTAATTGTACCTCTAATTCACCAAAAAATGTATCCTTCATCGCCGGGGGCGTCAACTTCCATGTGTACCCGCCTGGGTTTTCAAATGCCTTAAATGACTGTGTACAAGCTTTGGACAGGCCGTAGGGCTCCAACAACTCACTGTGTACAAGTAATTTAAGAACTCATGGTGTACGAGAAACAGTAAATTAAACTCAAATGCTTACCCAGTCGTAGGATGCCTCTGAAATATCGTCCTCCCATCTGTAGCCTTAAGAACTCTCTCTCTGATATCAGCAGTTGTAGGGCCCCTAGGCCTTCTAGCCCGTGAACTACTAGAAGCCTGGAGAGTCTCGGGAGTCCCAGAAATATGCGTCCTGGACCCATCAGATGTATCTGCAGTAGCTTCTGGCGCATTAACGCCAGATCGCCCCCGAAATCCCAAGAAACCTCGTGAGGTAGACATGATACCTGTTGCATACAATTACATTAACAAATATATAGCCAAACATAACATTAACAGTAACTAACAAACATAACAAATTTGCAATCAAATTCAATCAAAATGTGCATTTACATTTATTCATAATCAGCACTACTATCATCATCACTATCGTTAGATGTCAACGGGGGATCATCGTCGTCTGATTCATCGTCATCTTCAATCTCAACGACTCCACCGAGGGGATGAAGAAGAAGTGGTTGTTCAATGCCTACACTTGTGTGAGTAGGCATAATAGTAACCACTTCTTCTTGAAATGGTTGATCTAACGTTGATGTAGATGCTGCAGTAGACACTTCAACCTTTGATCTTGCGTTGACTTTGCATGCTGACCACCAATTTTTCTTTGATTGGTTCGTACTGGGATAGGGACAGTAAAACACTTGAACTACTTGACTGGCCAAAACAAAGGGATCATACTTCTTATATCTTCGTGTGTGGTTCAATGAAACTAACTTGAAGTCTGTATCAATAGAAGTTCCCTGAGCCGACAAGTCAAACCATTCACAGTTGAACAAGACTGTCTGCTTAATTGGATACCCCGGATACTCCAGCACGCAAACCTCTTGCAGGCGCCCATAAAAGTCTAGCACATCTCTATCACTACCATAGACCGAGCCTTTTATGCAAACGCCACTGTTCACAGTCGCACTCTCTCTATCATGATCAGTTGTGTGAAATCTATAGCCATTCACGAAATAGCCGGAGTATGTTTCAATCTCCCTTAATGGTCCAGCTGCAAGCGACCTAATATAAGGGTTCAACTCGTCGTTACAAGGACGACAAACCTGTTTCACACAAATATCATTTAAGTTTGCTAGCCAATTTTGGAGTAAGTAAATGTATATTTAACATAAATTTATCGTCTCTTACGTAATGGCTAAACCACACAATAAACTCGTTGTGAAACGCGACCTCAAACTCTGCATCAGTCATGTAAGGATTTGCATATCGTTTTTCCTCCTCGAATATCCTTGGATACAAAGAAAAAGTTATATGTTAACACCTATATATGATGAATACTTCTTATACATAAATTGAACGAGAATACTCACTTGCTATATGTCTCTGCAACCTCTGCACAATTGCTCAAAATATACATGTGTGCAGCAAGCCATTCGCGCTCATCCATGTATCTCTTCGTCCCTCGGCCAAGTGAACGCCCAATAGGTTTGAATATGGCGAGACAAAGAGGATCATCATTTTCAGCAACGGGCATTTCAATATTGCGAGGCAAAGTTGTCCACTTTGTAGATATTTGATCTTCAAAGTAAAACGAAGAGAAGGTTGACATTTCTGCAAGTAAGTATGCATTGGCGATGGACCCCTCAACCTTGGCTTTGTTTTTTATATGATTTTTTAATGTCCTCAAATATCTTTCAAAAGGATACATCCACCGATATTGCACAGGACCAGCCAATCGTGCCTCATCTGCCAAATGAACTGGTAGGTGCTCCATTGAATCAAATAAACTAGGAGGAAAGATACGCTCAAGTTTGCAAAGAGTAACAGCTATCTTCTCACTCAGTATTCTCATGTCATATATGGCCACGTTGCGGGATGTTAATTCTCTGAAGAAGAAACTTAACTCTGTAATTGCCTCCCAAACATTCTTAGGAAGAAGTTCTTTACGGTGCCGCTACCGCTGAAGGAGGCAGACTCCTCTCGTTGCTGAACAAATTCAATTCCCTGCTCACCGTCGGTCTCCTCAATCCAATGTTACTATTGTCGTCGAATAAAACCCTCTTGAGCCAAATCCTCCTTAACATGATCTTGTACTTTTGTGTGTAACATTATGCATATTTGTTTTCGTTATTATGCATATTTATATTTAACATTATGCATACTAAAAACGTGTTAAAAATTTTAAGAATGTGGAAATTCTTAGCTATCGGATATTTAAGGTACAATATATAATAGTATAATACCCCTCCACGTTTTTGGTTCTACAAGGCTCTATACCACATATCGTGTTTCTAGTGTGTTCAGATGAAAAAAATTTGTGATTCAAATTTAATATACTACCTAAAGCTTAGGTACTAGATGATCTCATTCCATCACGAATATATATCTACTAGTTAGCTACTCCCTTCGTCCTATAAAAAATAGTCCTAGGAGGGAGTGACACATTAATAAAAGTGGTTAAGTATATTATGAGTGGAGAAAGAATCTCACCTTAATTATAGAGATAATAATGATAATTAATTATATTATGAGTAGAGAAAGGTCCCACCATATGGTAGAATAGGTAAATAAGTTAATATATGACGGATTGAAGGGTAATTCATTGTGAGGGTAATGTCCATAAATAAAATATGAGTATCTTTTGTGGACACCTAAAAAGTAAATTATGATTATTTTTGTAGGACGGATGGAGTACAATATTAAAACCAGCCTCTCAATAAATTATGTAATTCACAATAATCATGAACTGTTTAGAGTCATGAAATTACAATTGGTACCGAGTCATGATAATTCACATAATAAAAAATGATGTGATCCTTGACAATATAAAATTAATTCGGTAAAGGTTTAGATCCTTCAGTAAATTAGCTAACAAGTAAATCAAATGATAATTAATGTACGCAATCCACAATATTAATATATACTTCATGTGTCCACGAAATATTATTTTAATTTATTATTTTGATACGTCCATAAAAAGTTGTCATAATCTATTTTTAGTAAATTTGTGGGCCAATTTCTTCACTCACTAACATGTGAGTCTCATTTTTCACTCACTAACTTAATTAACTTTTTTCACTTTTCTTTATTTGTGGGCCATTTTCTCCACTAACTAAATAAAGAACATAATTTTTTTAAAAACCCATGACTCCCTCTCTTGAAACAACATTTTGTGAACGAAGGAAGTATATAGTTATGAAAACTTAAACAAATTGTCCTTTCGAAGACATCCAAATGATCAAGTAATATGTTCAACAAACAGGTCTAGTGTTCAATCTCCACGCCATCCTCCATCTCTCTCTCTCTCTCTCTCAAGGAAAAGAAAGGAAAAAAAAAAAACTAAGCAAATTCTTTACAATAAATAATTTTTGTGTGTACGTAATAGTATTGTGAATAGCTTAAAGGAGGACTCAAGTTCACCTGAATTGATCAGACTCAACAATGGATACTCCGAAGGGAATAAAGGGGGGAAAACACATACTTTGAATTTAGTTTCAAATATAATTTAATTGCTCATCTAATGTGATTTAAAGATTATTGCACATAAACAAAAAATTATTAATTACTAACCAAAAATATTTATTTGCACACCAAAAATAACAGTTGCCGGTTTTCATAAATACATAATAAAAAAAGGATAAAAACTAATTCACATAAAGCAATAATATTTACAATGTGTTCGAACATATCCACACACATTGAATCTTGCATACAAGAAAAGTTAGTGCCCGCAGATATAATATAACCGAATGAACTAACATAGTAAAGAACAATACGCCAAGAATGGTAACCCAGTTTGGTGATAAAACACCTACGTCTGGGGAGCCTCGCCCAGAGTAAACGATCTACTATGTGAAGTTAAGATATACAAATGACTTACACAATAAGACTCGATCTTACTTAGCTTCTATATCTTCCCAAAACTTCACCAACTATGGACAATTGAGAAAAAGACAACAATTTACTCCCTAGGTGCGAATATACCACCTAAAATCCTATGAAAAACGTTAACCAACAGCCTGGTGAAAGAAACAATCAAATAACAAAGAACTACACCAACCTATAGCTTACGAGCAACATGAAATAAACGATTAACAAGACCGCACACTCGCATACTATGTGATTTAAAAATATGCACGAAAATATTCTGAAAAACGTAGGAGAATATCACAAAAAAACGGCAGCCCTAACTGGTCATCTTCTTCACATATATATGGACAAACTCTAATAGAGTTTCAACTTGAATAGGACTCGATAGATAAAAACGGAGTCTATCTGTAATCGCTATATGATAATGCTTCATATAATCTATATATTTGTGGCCATGCATATCCATAATAATCGCATAAAGATAACTCCAAGATAGCTGGAAAAATTCATCTATCAACAACTTTTAGATGTCTCAACCGCCACTTAGTATATCAAGAGATACTGTATAAAATATTATACCAATTCTGAGAAGAATATTTGTGAATACTATCACTTGTCTATATAATAACAATATAACAACATACTAATTTTACTATAATTAGCTTCAGTTTGAATTATTCTTATTGGTTATTTCATCTTCATCATGATTGTCTATCAAACCAAACAACACGGTTGAAAAATCTATCTAAATTGTGAACTTTAACATCAGCAATGAAGCAAAGGGAAAATGAAAAACTATTATTGATCCTCTTTTTTTTTAGAGAGAAAAAAAAATCAACAAGCATAATCTTAGTTACTTTTTCACTTTCACACTATCAAATCAATTTCACAATCATCATTTGAGAATAACATAATCCGTTAGGACTTTTAGTATCAAATATGCAAGTTTTTTTTTGTTTTTTAAATAGAACATCAAAAAGAATATTCATTTTTTAAAGTTAACATTCTTTATCCTTTGTTTTGCTTTTGCATCGAATGCGCAAGGTGGATTATTTATTAAAAGAAAACAAATATATGTCCTTAGCTTCCCTCTTATAAATAACTCAAATCATTGGAAAATATATGATTGAGATTTTAGATTGATTTGTAGGTATTAAATATTTATTTGGAGTGAGGTTTTTTTTTATTTACCTTAGTTTGAATTTTAGAGGGAGCAAAAAATTTTACTAATTTTTTTAATATCATTACTCAGCACTATATAGCGCCTTATTCAACACTATATAATGACTTATTCGTTATTCTCAACTTTCACGAAAAATAGCAATCTCATTTGGAAATGGTTCTAATGAGATCCCTCATATATGATGAGATCTTAGATTAATTTGTAGGTGTTGATTTAATGTATCATATGACTGATATTTACTTGGAGGAGAATTTTTTTTACCTGGATTCGAATTATGGAATGAGCCAAAATTTTACCAATTTTTTAATATCGTCATTCAATATTGTATAATGTATTATTCAACACCATGTATTAACTTATTCATTATTCATTAGATTCTAGTGATATTGTTATTTTTTCTGTGACATAAGAATAACGAATAAGACAATATATAATGTTGAATAAATTAGAATATAGTATTAAATAACTATACTTATAAAAATTAGTAAAAAATTGACTATCTCTAGAATTCGAACCCAAATAAATTATTTCTCCCTCCAAATAATATCAGTCATATGATATTTTAAATGAACGCCTTCAAATAAATATAAAATCTTTTTGGTGGCAAACCCCTCTTACAATGGCAGAAGGGAGAAGGAGATGTCAATTATTTGGAAAGCCCCTGCACCCGCCAAGGCCGTTACTACAGCTTGGAAACTACTTAGAGGAAGGCTGCCAATGTGCGACAATCTTTTAAAAAGACAGGTGAACATCCAAAATTCTGAGGCTTTGTGTGTGTGGTGTAAGTCGAAGGAGGAATCGATTGAGCACAACTTCTTTACTTGTCAAGTAACTGATGAATTGTGGAAAAAAGTTATTTCTTGGCTTGGCAAGCAGACGGCTTTACACCGAGATGTCAAAGAACACCTCAATTCCTTCATTAATTTGGGGAACAAAAACGACGAGCAGTTTTTGCTTGGAGTTTGGATCTGCACAAACTGGTGCCTCCGGAAAAAAAGAAATGAATGCAAGTTCAACCAAGGTAAGTGGAACATTGAAAGACTTTTTGCCGAGATCAAATCGAGGTTGTGGGGCTGGAAGATGATATATAATACACCGACCCCATCCTCGGAGTTTAGGAGTTGGTTCGAGGCAGTCAATCTTTGAGAGTGTCTGTTGTTGGTTCACTTTTCTTTTCTTTTGTTTTGGTTCTCCTGTATATTTTTCCTTGGTACTTCTGGTACCTGATCTTTTAATAGATTACCCTTTCTGATCAAAAAACAAAAAAATATATATATAAAATCTCACCGCATAAGAGATATCTCATTTGAATCATTTCATATACCAACGTATTTACGTGTTATATGGAACTTCAAATATCTGATCTATTAAATTAGTTAAAGTGGGTTGGAGTTTGGCTAAAAGTGGGTAATTACTTGTTTCTTTTAAGGCATGGACATTGAACTTTTGGAGACAGCACACAAACTCGATTATTGTTAATTAGACATCACTATAATTTACAGCATTAGTACGCCGACACGCTTTAATATAAAAAAATGGCAGTGGACACTTGGCAGTTTAATTCGTTCCATACAATGTTTGCAATTATGAATATTTTTTTGGAAATATATAGGTTTAAATAGACTATCTGATTAATTAATCAGCATTAATTAAAAACTGAAAGTCAATCCTACTACATTATCAACTTGACTTAATGATTTGGATTAGTGTGAATACAAAATTGAGATGTGGCTAATCAGGTTCATTAATAAATCAATTTCTTAAAGGCTAAATTGCGTCATCAATTTTGACCTAATTGGATATTTCCATCCACAAAGCGTGGATGTCACTTTGAAACACCATATCTTACTCAGCTTCATAAGATTGGAACAGGCGAGGTGTTTGACTAATTAATAAGCAATTTATTCAAAAAAATATTCAATAATCTCTAATCACATAATCAGTCGTATTAATTAATCAAGTAATTTAATTGTCACTAGTAACAAACGTGTCGAAGTGCTATTTACCGGTCTGCTTCTAATTAATACCAAATTAATTGAATAAAGATAAGACCAAAATGTCTCTTCATCTTAAAAACGGGTGAATATGACATTTTAAATTAGCTCCTAATTAATTACCAGATTTTAAATCAGAATTCATCCATAATGCATGTTTATGTACTTTTCAATAATAAATCGATAGTGCCGTCCAATTTATAAATTCATGCATGCATGCCTGATTTTATTTTCCTTTTATTTTTCCACGAAATGACCTGTTGATAAAAAAAATAGAATATGTATAGAATATATAAAATTATTACACTGATAAGTGACTAATTCATATATATTAATTATTAATACATGTAAAAGTGATTGAATCATAGGACAGCATAACATATTGTGAACTCGGAATTTCTTTCACACGAGTACTTTCTTTCTTTAATTTATTTATTTTTTTCCACCGACGTAATAATTTAATCATGGGTCACTGAATAAGTAAGATAAACTTTAGGAAAAATCGAACTCTATATCTAACATTATTGAAGATCATTAATTAACTGAACTAAACTGAGATGTCAGAGCATGAGCGTCACACAAGGAAAGTGCCCATGTGCCAGTTTTCTTACAATGGGAAATTAATTAATCAATAGTTTTTGGATGAAAATTAAAAGACCTAAATTAGCATGGCCTTCTGCATTAGATCTTTTAACGTGTAAAACTTTGTGGTGGAACGTGCCTCGTTGTGTGGAGGATAGATCGTCATATTGGTATACAATACGATTATTAAATTTTATCTATCTGCTTAAATTAAATATCACTACTATAAAAATTTACATATATAACAGTGCATACATAACGGTTTTTTTAAAAAACTGTTATGTATGAGCGCACTTTTAGGAATAGACAACGGTTTGGCAAAAATCGGTTATCTATGTACTGTTGTCTATATGAATAGATAACGGTTTGAATTAATTCGTTATGTTTGTGCGTTATCTATTAGTTACATACATAATGGTATTACAAAACCGTTAAGCCGACCGTTATCTATGAGCATCTTTTTATAACGGTTATTCATACGTTAAGAAAAACGTTATGTATGATTATCATTTACAACGGTTTATTAAATCGTTTTGTATGTGCGCCTCTGAAAAGTGTTATGTATAATTTTTTTAATATTAATTTTTTAAAATAATATTATATTATATTATATGAGAAAATAACAAATGAATTGTTGATCCTAAAATCTGAATCTATCTACCGTCTCTCTCTCGCTCTTCCTTCTCCGGCGCTTCTAGCCTCTGATGAAATCCGGCGAGCCGCCGCTTTCAACCGCTCTGTGCTCTCTCTCCCTTCTTTGTCTTCCATAGAACCCCAAATCTAGAACCCTAGGACTTCGACCTCTTCGCGCCGCCCTTTTCCGCCGACCTCTCCTCACGCAGCCTGTACACGCCCAAACCCCTTTCAATTCCTCAATCCCTCTTGCCCAATCACACGATTCGACTCTCAATTGTGTGGAAATGCCAAAGCTAGGGTTCAAATGAAGCTGGAGGGCTGAAATCTTCTTCTGCTTCCAATTGATTTGTCGCTGAGAAAGAGGATGTCCATCGCTGAACTAAAGGAGCGGCACATGGCTGCCACAGAAACCGTTAATTCCCTCAAGGAGAGATTAAAGCAGAAGCGCCTTCTCCTTCTCGACACTGATGGTTGCAATTCTCTCACTCTCTCTTATATATCTCGAGCGAGTTCGGTTTTAGCTGTTGCTGATTATGCTAAGCAGATCCAATTGTTCATGTAAGTATTGATCTATGTAACCATTTCCACTTTTTTTCTCTGTTGCAGTTGCCGGCTACGCCCGAGCGCAGGGACAAACTCGGGTGAGTTTTGGGCCGACTGATCTGGTTTGTTGCCGGACTCTTCAGGGGCACACGGGAAAGGTAATCCCTTATTTTCTATTTTCGAATGTTTCAATGTATCACTTTTTTTCTTCAACATTTGCTCGATTCTGATGACCTAATTTGCATCACTTGTTTATCTTCAATATTTGCCCAATTTCAATGACCTAATTTGTTATCATTCTGGGGTTGCCTTTTTCTCGTGAGGGGAGATTCATTTTAAAAGCATAATTGATATCATGAGTTATTCTTGGTAATGAATGGCTCTGTGCTCTCTGTGCTTTCAACGGCTTTGTGCTCTCTCTCCCTTCTTTGTTTTCTGATATTAGTCTTTGAGAAGTCATAGTGTGGATGCTGATAGTTGCATTTTGTTGTGAAGATAATGGTAATTGGTGATGAATTTTGTCGTAGAGAAGTATGGATGACATCTTCAATTGGTGATGAGTTTAACTGCTTTGGGAATATCCTTGTTTGATTTTGGTAATTCTCTCTAATCAACATGAATCAAGTGCTATTAGCTACAATTTTTCATATTATTTATGTTAATGTGGCTATGCGTTTAATAAATCAAGTGCTTAAGTTCTCTTTATTTTCGTTCCCTTACATCTGCATAAATAAAGTGAAAACTCTCTTTCTTAAGTTTTCTTTATTCTAGTAGTGACGTGAGAATAAAAATGGAAATCTTTTACACTAGATGACTAATAAGCTCCACTTACATATAGACATGATATACTACTGTTTCTGTTTAGAAAGGGAGTAATCATCAAATGTCTTAATTTTAATTCATATATGAGTAGATTATCACTTCTTAGCATTAATTATATATTGTTTGTGATTTGAGATACCATAAGTTTTATATGATTGTTTAGAAACTGTTTTTTTTGGAAAAAATTTCATAGCGATGCTGAGTTAATGTTATAAGATGAGAGTTATTTGAGGTATGAGTCATACAGATTACCTTAAGAAGTGTGGTAAAATAAACACCAGTCCATATTTAATTTTATGCACTCTTTGATTTCCAAAAGAGACTGACTGCTATTAAACAAACTTTTGGCTAAGACATCAAGGACTGAAATAGAAGGAGTATGAATTAAAGGTTACGATTCTCATATGGATGCACTTCTTCCATAGAAGGATTATAAAAGAAAAACTCTTAAACTCTCAAAATTATCTGCTTGTTAAGTCCTTTATAAACCTATTATTATTATTTTATATGAAAGCCACCAACTCTAAGTTAGTATTGAATGTCTTAATTGTTTCTCGAACTCAACTTTATATGGTAATGGTTTTATTGCTTCACAGTTACGATAGCACACACGTATATGGACAGTCCAAGCTTGCTAACATACTGCATGCTAATGAACTCGCGAGGCGCTTTCAGGTGCATGCTCTTTTTGCGATTTGTAAGACTTATTAGCAGTGAAACGTCGCAACATTCAATTTTTTTCTTGCCACTACAGGAAGAAGGGGTCAAAATAACTGCTAACTCGCTACATGCGGTGTATTTTTGCTTATCACTTCTTATTTTTCTATTGTGCAGATGGAGCTCATTTTCTATTGTAGTTAAAATCTCAATTTAATGCAATACGTACTTCAAATCGTCTCTTGTTTTTCTTGGAGAGGTTAGATGATGGCGGTGTTTGAATTAGTCTGGTGATTTGTGGTTGTTTTAGCTTGAGCATTCCTTTTAATTTCTTCTACTTTGTTTATCCCCTTTTTTTTCACAGCGAGATTATTCGATTGTTCAGAGGATTTATTGTTGCTTAGTGTGATACTGTTTTTGGTGTCTCAGGATATTTTACAGATGGTGTTAGTGTTGCAAGTGGTAATTTCCTGGCAGCTAAGGTTAGAAGATGTCTTCTTCGGTTTCGTATCTTGTTCAATATCATGTCATTCCTACAACTCATTTGTTTCTTGATCATTGGTATGCTGAAATTTGGTGTCCTTGGCTTTGCAGAGAAGATGAGTAGTAGAAGGAATTGATTATGGATCAACGGGTGAAGTTAAGAAAGTAGATGTTTCTCGTATACGTGAGTTTTACCCATCTCCACTGCCGTGACATATCTACGCTTTCATAATTTATGCATCTATTTTGGTTTGACATTTCATACTATTTGTCAGGAATTACATTCATTATCTTTACTTCTGGGGGATTCTTGAGCGGGATTCTTGGACATTTGTAGGCTCTGCTAGCTGCTCTTGCTGTTATGTCGGATCTTATGTTCGACTTCTTGGGAAGGTGCAGTAATGAAGCCCTCAAGGAAGAGATGGAAGAGAAAAGAAGGGCTCAGGTGCACTTTAAGCTACCTCAGACGATTGCCTATTTGGTGCCTATTTTTTTAGTTTGTCACTTTAATAATTCTGAAGGTAGCGGTCATTCTTCATTTTTCACTAAATCTCTATTGCAGATTACTTTCATGAGGAAGAAGGATTTCAGGAAAGAGCAACTACTTGATACTTGGTTCATTTGGGTGGTAATGTATGAATATTTTGGATGATATATAAAATTGTTATTGTTGATTTTATCATTTTGTTGTTTTAAAGTTATTTATTTATTTTTTGAGATAAATAATATAAAAATCGAGAAAAAATATTAAATATGCTAATTATAGTTGGAATACATAACAGTATAAAAAATACAAAAAAATCGTTATGTATTTTTTTCTATCAAAGATAACGGTTAAAACCGTTATAAAAATTGCAAAAAACTGTTAACTATGATTAAAAAAAATAAAAAAAAATTCTAATACATAACGGTAAAATTATAATACATAACGGTGAAAAACCGTTATGTATAACCTTTATAGATAACGGATGCATACTGTTATGTATGAGCGCATCATACCGTTATCTATGCTACTATACATAACGATTTTTAATTGTTGTCTATGATACGTATCATAGATAACACCACTATACACAACAGTTTTTTTGCTCATATATAACGGAAAAAATCCGTTATCTATGAGCGTTTTTCTAGTAGTATGGTATATGGACTATGGAGTATGAATTAAATTAGTCATAACTAAATTTACGCATGATATAAGAATGTACTCAATCTGTCTCATAAAAACATAATTTTTTTGTTATTTTGGCCGTTTTACAAAAACATGAATATTTCTATTTTTACATACTATGTATCCCACCACCATTCCTTTATTTTGTTTATCTCTATTTCTTCATAAAGTGGGACCCCTTTTTCACTTATAATGCACTTTTATCTAAATTCATGCTATTTACAAATGTTCATGTTTTTATAAGAATGAGTGAGTATAATATATTGACATAAAGTGACTCAAGATGTTGAAAATCATTTCTTTTTTTGTATGTCTCGTAAAATTAAATATAAGTAATTACTAAATTTTCCATAAGTATTTAAACTTTTTCTCGGATTCATTATTTTTATTGATAGAATCACTAATTTCAGTTATATACTTGATAAATTCATGTTCATGTGCGATAACTTGCAAAAAAATCACACAAGATAAATAAATTATGAAATATTATTTAGAAATTGATCGATCAAACTCAAAAAAATCATACCAGATAAATAAATTATGCAATATTTAGAAATTGAACAAACTCTTAAACCCATAAAAGCGGTGGTGAGATTCAAAACTTAATCGAAGTTCTCCGATCTCAATAATTCCAATCCACCACTAAGCTATGCCAATAAAAAAGATGAAATACGTTTTTTTTTCTTCTACTCAAAGAATGTCTTTAATTTTCACTATCCAAATAATGAGACGGAATCATGTGAATTAAATTGAATATGTTTGATTTTCAATTCCAACATTGGGTCAGTAATTTGTTTGTACGGCCTATCCCTAAAACGAGACCAATAAATGGGCTGTTTTGTAAATTGGAAATTGGGCCGGTTTCAGGCTTTTTAAAGTTGGATTTACCAAATAATTGATGTGCTTGCATAAAGAAAAAATTAGATTAAATTAAAGGCAAAACATATAGAAAGGTCCTGTATTTTAATTTCATTGCAATGGTTTTTTGTTCAATTTTTTTTGTTTTATTAGATCATTTTAATTCAATATTTTATATCATTAGATCTTTTTTAATAGATTTGTCAAATTCATTAACTTTGTCATTAATTATATTCCACATTATTAATTACTAATATTATTGAAAACATCCAACAATAGAATCACAACCACTAACCCTTGCGGCAGAAGCAAAAGAGGAATAGAATCCAATCAATCATCTATATATTCTATAGGGGTAATTGCCTCAAAATACATAAATTTTCACAGATTTCTGGAATTGCACATCATCTTTACATTC
The DNA here is from genome assembly GCF_028751815.1 of Salvia miltiorrhiza. Classification (NCBI taxonomy): domain Eukaryota; kingdom Viridiplantae; phylum Streptophyta; class Magnoliopsida; order Lamiales; family Lamiaceae; genus Salvia; species Salvia miltiorrhiza. The sequence goes on along the minus strand of NC_080393.1, from coordinate 25,462,052 downwards.
AGCCCCACAATACATAACCTTTGATAATTTTCTGATTTTTCCCATGGCACCTGAAATCTCCAAATTCAGAAATGACGTGGACGTCGGAACGCCCACGTTGATTCACCGGACAGTTGGCCAAAACCTCCTAATTAATAGGAGACGTCGTCGTTTTCTATGTATTTTCCCAGATTAAAAACAATTTCCCCCTCCCCTTTGCGGCTGAGCCCTAATTTTCGTCCTTTGAGAGAGCTTTCGTCTGAAATCGCAGAACTTCATCTGAAATCGCGCAAGTGAGTGCAGGGAGAAGAGAGCTTCTAAAATCGCATAACCTATCTCTACCATTTTGCTGGAGCCCTAATTTTTGCGAGAGCGAGCGAGCATCTTCGGTGAAGGAGCGAGCGTCGAAGAGAGCAGGGAGCATGAAACTCGATTTGTAGGGAGAATGGAGCAGGGACTCGATTTGCAGGAACTGAATAAAGCAGTGAATCGATTTTTAGGGTATCTGTCTCTGAAACAAACAAAACTCTTCAAGCTCAAGGGATTCAATTAGGTTTGAGAAATTGTGTGGGCATGGTATTCCAGCGATTGAGGAAACCTCACACACTTAGAAGAATCCGCAAAGAAGATTCTACTATTGTTCTCGAATGAAGGTAATTTCATCTATTGATTTTATGGTTGAATTCTTACTGTAATTATTTGATAGTTCATTGTGTGTTCTTAATTTGTTTTAGTCGAATAATTGTGGGTTATGGCAATGGGTTGATCCTGAGCTAAGCGCATACTACAAGTTGTGCTTCAATAATATTAAAAACGAAAGGGATAAATTGGTAGAGCAACTGAACTGCAGAACCATGCTGGTGGAAATGAAGAATGGAGAAATCCGAGCTAAAGCTGAAGAAGTGGCTGCAATAAAGCTGAGATTTGATGAGACAAATGCCGAGCTTCAAGATTTGAAGAAGATTAAAGAAAAACTGGAATGAAAAATAAAGTATATGCAGTTGATTGTATTTTTTTTGTGCATTTTATGTTTTGGTTAAGTGTGTATAGTTTTGGTGTAGTTGTAGTAGAAGTAATAACTCTATTGATGTAATGGATGTTTTGTTGGTATGAAGAATGGGCATTGCCCATTGATAAACTGGTTTGTTTCTGCATTTTATTTGAAGTTCCATTTATGGAAGTAATAGCTCTATTGATGTAATGGATGTTTTGGTTGGTATAAAGAATAGATTGGACATTGCCCCAATAATTTGCAGGAACTAATATTAAGTGTAAAATCAAGTGCAGAATCTCAATATCCAAATGAGGTCTCAGGTGTACATAAATAACACTTCAAATGCAGATTCACTACGAACTTTGTCTTCAAGTGTATAGATATTTTTAGAATAGTTGGAATTTCTGCTAGGATTTTTTATTGTCTACTGTTTATTCGGACATGTAACATATAATAACTCATCATGTCGTTCCCTCTCCTATGAATTTAATAGATTTCTGTTGTTTTCTTAAAAACGTTTATTCCTGCCTCAAAATGATTCCCCTTTCATTTGAAAAGAGGTTTATTATTTATAGTCCCTCATACTTCTAATATATGCTTTTAGGATTAGTTCTCACTCGCATTTTATGGCTCTGCAACTTTAATGACAGAAAGAGATTCTTTTATGATTGCATGCTTCTTAAATTCTTAAGTTATTGTTCATTAATGTATCAGATTTCACTTACATAAACTGAAATGACTCGAGTTACTTCGATGTTTAGAAACCCTCCTAAACTGCACAAACTTTCCATTCTCTATTGACATTGTAGTTAAAGCATTCCAACATTGCCATCCATCCTGAAACCTCATCCCAACCACCAGCTGAAGTTTTTTGTGATCACATTTAGGTTATACACTATTCTGTTTATGTTGGATTTAATGGTTTCCCCATCCTCGCCACTTTCATTAGAATTCACATCCCCCTCTGAGTCTTCATACTCAGATTCTCTACTTCTACATCATCAAGTGTTGGTGGTACATATTCTTCCGCAAACCTTTGTAGTTCCTCAACTTCACTTTCTCTAGCCCTCTGCCTAGCTTCTATATATTCCTCATCACCCTCTGCTAGCTCATTATCATCTAACCCATCATCTACCCCTGTCTCTTCAGCCCCCTCCAATGCATCCCACTCATATTCACTTTCCTCCAGATTATCCCCTTCTCCTGCATCAATCTGCACATCACCAACAACTGCCACAACACTCTCAGTTATTTGCTCAAGCCCAAGGTTACTTTGGAGTGTACTTGTGTTGTCATCAACCCCACCCTCCACATATACACTCAAATTTCTACATTCTTTAGTTAACATTTTTAACATATCCTTCACTTCAGTTTTAATCCACCTAAATGAATTACTCTTAGGAAATATGTACCATAACTTAGTCCACGAGGCATAACCTATTGACTTAACAATTTCATGAAGTCTTTCTAAATTGAAATTATGCTCTTCAAAGTCATATCTTTCTATATAATGCCCCTTCATATAACATTCAACTCTATCCACATCAATAAAATATCCACCATGGTGTATGAAAAGAGAAAAATAATAACTGCAGATGGAAAGAAAAATCAATCATTCAACCTACGAACTGAACTGAAACAGAACAATCAACCACTCCTAAACCCTAAAAACTTAACAAATTAAGCATAATTTGAAAGCACAAGATGCGTACCACTCTCCCATGGCTCTCTTCTCCTTACTTTCTTCACCCTACTCTCTCACAGCGATATCAAATATCTCCAGCGAAGAGAAATTCTGGTTCTCCCTGTTCTCTTCTCTCACAGCTGCGATTTCAGACGAGAAAGGTTAATTAGGGCTCAACTGTAAGAAGACGGTGAATTTCAGAAGAGAGCTATCTTCAAAGCACGAAAATTAGGGCTCCAGCGAAAATGGTATAGATAGGTTCTACAATTTCAAAAGCTCTCTTCTCCCTGCACTCAGATGAAGTTCTACGATTTTAGACGAAGGCTGTCTCAAAGGACGAAAATTAGGGCTCAGCTGCAAAGTGGAGGAGGAAATTGTTATTAATCTGGGAAGATACAAAGGAAACGACGTCGCTTTTTATTAAATTAGGATGATGTCGTTTTGGCCAACTGTCCACCAAGTCCACGTGGGTGTTCCGGCGTCCACGTCGTTTCTGAATTTGGGGTTTTCAGGTGTCATGGGAAAAATTATAAAATTATCAAAGGTTATTTATTGTGGGACTGAATTTAAAGGTGGTGTGCAATTCCATAAATCTGTGAAAGTTTATGTATTTAGGGGCAATTACCCTTATTCTATATATCTATATTAAAGCTAAATCAATTCCTACATTTTTATCCCCCCAAAACTTCATTCGTACAATCATTAATAATAATTCATTTAATAATTACATTAATATATAGCACGGAGCGCTCCAATGAGATCCCTTATATGTGATGAGATCTTAGATTGATTTGTGGGTGTTGATTTTATGTATCTTATGGCTGATATTTACTTAGATGGCGAAAATTTTTACCAGGGTTCGAATCCTGGAGGAAGCGAAAATTTTACCAATTTTTTTAATAACGTTATTCATCATTATATACTACCTTGTTCAACACTATATAATGTCTTATTTATTGTACTCATAATCTCACGAAAAATGACAATCTCACTGGAGTGCACCCAAATATATAGCTACACACACACACACACACACAATTAAGGTTGTTCACACTATGTGTTCAGTTATGAATCTCTCTAGCTGCTCCTTAGCTAGTCAACTAGACTGGTAAGTGAGTGTGTGCTGAATGTGGTGATTAAAAATTCGCTTTGTGAAAATATTTTTTTCTATCTTATACGCTTAGTATGAGTTTGATTTAAATCAAGATCTTAAGAAGAAAACTCGGTAAGTTAAATTAAGATAATGCAGCTGAAATGTATGCTTAATTATGATGTATACATGTTTGTAATATGTAAAACACACAGTAAAGCACACAAAAGGTTTAATGTGGTTCAGAGCCAACTGCTCCTACGTCCACAACGGGGAATCCACTTTACTTTAGGATTCCTTGTTCTTAGGTTGCAAGCCAAGCAACCAACTAGATACGCTAAGCTGATCCACAGATTACGCGGTTGTGATTGTTCTAAGAAATCTTCACAGTTTGCTTATGTATCCTCTCCGAAGTTTCTAATTACTCGTACATAGCTTACTCGTCGAACTTATTCTTGCTCTAACACCCATCTCTTACAAAGGTGAAATATTTCAAGAGATTCTCCAACTGAGGACAATGTTACAATGAAGGATATTTTAGTGCGCTCAGAATCTAGGCTAAGGGTATTATAATGAAGAGCTATACCTAGCTAGGAACTAACTATATATTTATTCACAAGTATAAACTTAGAATATTACTCCCTCCGTCCCAGCTTTTAGTATCCAACTTTCCTTTTTTGGCCGTCCCACATTTTAGTATCCATTTATATTTTTGGTAAAAGTAGGTGGGGCCCTTACTCTACTTTAATTATTTTAACTCTCACATAAAATGTGGGACCCTTATTCCACTCATAACACATCAATCACTTTATTAAAACTCGTGCCGTTCTCAACTGGATACCAAAAGCCGGGACGGAGGGAGTACAATGTAGATATAGCTCATTTTTGGACTGTTGCATTTATCTAAGGATATCCTTAAAGGATTGAGAAATCAAATGCACAGCAACTCTGGTCACGCGTATCTTGATCTTCCGTAATATTTATAGACGGGAGTTGAATAGAGCCGTTGGAGAGAGATTTCTTCAATTCTGATACATTGTGCATTGAAATCTTCCAATTGGATTGCATCTAAGATGTCGCTGTCGAGTCTTGCAACTTTGTAATGTGAACTCTGCAACTTTGGATTTGCTCTGCAATATGTCAGATATGGATGAACTTCGGTCGGGTCCACTTCAGTGGACTAGAAGTCAGCTGCAATATTTGATCAATTGTTTATTGGTTCTCAACTGGATATGCACATCCGTTGAGTCTTCTTCGTCAGCTGGATCTCCTCATGAGTTGGTTCTCTTCTTAAGTTGGATCCTCACTTTAGTTGGAACTCCGTCTTCAACTAGGTTTTCTTATTCGACAGAATCTTCTTCTTTAGTTGGAATTTCTAGCAGCCTTTAATTTCTACATAGAATTTCTCTAAGTCTTATTTCACTTTGAATTAGATTTTAGCTTATTGCACTTTAGCTGGGAACTTCTCGTTCCATCAAGTAGTTTGGTTATCATTGGAGTTTTGTTGTCATTGAGTTTTGGCATCTTCAAAACTAAGAATTTTTCCAGCAAGTTTATAATGTCGAGAGTAACACTCGGCCTTTTTTTCAGGTCCCGGGTGAGCTCGGGCCTGGGGTCGGGTATGTTGATCCCCGTTGGTTGCTTGGCGTTGGTTCTTGCCTTCGGCCTTGGTTTTTTTAGCCATCTTTTGTTCTGTCATAGTAGAATTGATGGTGGGTTGCGCAACCCGGGTTCTTTTTTCAGGTTTTGTGTTTGGCGGCATTGGGTTCCGGTCGCTCTTAAGGACGATGGTCAGGCCGGAGTTCTTGAAGATGCGTCCCCCCAATGTCTGCCGGTGGTTTTCCTTGTTTGTTTTTTCTATATAGACGGATACTCTTTTTCCTTGCTTTTGGTTTTTCCCACTGGGTTTTCCTTAGCAAGGTTTTAATGAGGTCCGGCCCTTTAGTCAGCTTTTTGTGCTCTCAAGGGGTTTTTAGGTTTTTTCTTTTTTAATAAAATCTAATTTAATATAATGTCGAGAGTATGTTATAATGAATAATGTGTGAATACAACGAAAAATGAGCAAATATTTATAGACAAAATCTAAACTAAGTGCATCGTCGGTTTTTTTTCAATCTGTCCATGCACTTTTCAGGGATAGATTTGTCCTTTCACAGGTTCACGTGTAGTGTGCTCATTGATGACATCAGCCGAATTCGCTGCCAAGATCCCACGCTAACAATAACATTTGTCTTCTTCTGACTGAGTTGTTTGTAATCAGGACTGCAATTTGGATCTAAGTTAATCTGTTTAACACCTCATTCCTGTCGATCAGCGCTGACAGAAGACATGTTTGAACTTCTTTGTTGTCTTCAGCGTTGATTCATCGGCTATTATCATATCTTGTTAACATGAGTTCACTATTGATTCTCCTCTATCAAGGCTGATTCTCCTTTCAAGCTTCTGGAGCTTCAATGATGTAAATAAAATCCTGTATATCTATGGACTTTTAGATCCAACAACCCTGCTTTTCCACCAAAACCATCCACATCAGTGTGCATAAAATTGTGTTTAACATTAAGTGTAAAAAAATATGCTTATCATTAAAAATCCATTTAAAACTTATTAAAATATCGTAAAAAAATTCAACCATTAAATAAATAAGATCAATGAGTAAAACTAAGTACTCTATTTATATAATATAAGGCTTGGGTTATTATACGAACTCAACTCTAAAAAATATTTATACTTATAAAACAAATTATAATTTCCAAATTTTTATAAAATTCTCATTGAAAAAGTTCCTAAAATGTATTTTTCAGCCATTTACAGCTGCAACTTATGATTATATATTAGATCACGCATCCAATCATGAAAAGGAAAGTCATCATCCTTCAAGAAAAATCAAAGTTGAACAAAAGATTCAAGAAAATAGAAAAACTGAGAACAAGACAGGAAAAAAAGGTAGAAAATTAAGCGTATATTCTAGTGCATTAAAAATTTTAGAACAATGAAATTAAAATGGGCTCGCTTCCATTACAAGATAAATAAACATAATGATGAGCTATAAATGACTAATGAGAACGTACGATTTTGACATCACAACAAACTTGTATTTGTTGCTGCAATTAATATTTTCACCAATTAAACAAAATTGGGGTCCTCATCTAATTAATTCTATCCAAAACAAGCAATTACCAAGATGCACTGCGACTCAACAATTTTCTGAATCGTCTTCAATACCAGTGCATATTGATGCTTCAAAGAATAAAATTAATGATTACGTAACGCATAACTTGCAAACTCACTATAATGTTTGTTTGCTTGCTCTATATATGGTACTCACATATCGAATTAGGATTGGTCAAATTATAAGTCACAAGTAACATTATTATTAATTGCATTTAGTGTTAATTAATTGACTTGAAAATAAGAGTCCAAATAATCCCACATAATAAGATGTGAGGTAGGCGGATATACTTTTTTATGGATAAAAGAGCTTCCACCGTTATGTATCGCAAATGATATATTATTATCATAAAAAAATCTCTAAAATAATGTCTAGTGACATAACTCACTAAGGGAGCGTCTGATTTGAAATGATAAATACTTAATTAAGTTGAATTATTTTATCGATCATGTCATATCACTCAAAAATATATCCATATATATATATATATGAAAAAAAAATTATTTTTTTATTTTTATTTTTAGGCGAAAAGGGGAAATTCTCATTAAGAATAATCGAAAATAACAATATCTTACATATGAAATTTTGATTATTTTAAAAATATAATCTCCACATACCTTGAATTATAAATTATACTTCTAAATATATTGTGTTGTATACACATTTTGGTCGTTTACTATTTCTCACCATATAATTTTAATATTTATATTGATTGAATGCAATATTAAATATTGAGAAATTAGGTAAAAGCGCACGGGCTAGCCCGTCCTACTGCATATATACTAGCGGACTTCAACCCTCTTCCCTCAAATCTCAACTCAAAACCCCCACCAAATTTGTATGACACTTGAGCCTTTTTACTAGTACAAGCTGTTGGAAATATGGTTTTAATGCCATATCTGGAAATTATTATTTAATTAAATATTTATTATTTAATTAAAATAATGATTGGATGTTAATCTACATCTCGAGTAGATCAACGTGATATACTTGAAGTCTCAAAACCGATTTCCGATGAGTGAGATATTGTATGTCAAAGTTTGGATGTTGAAGAGGGAAAATAACATTTATGCTATGTTATCCCACATTGGAAAACATAGAGATGTTTTTCATGTATAAGAATAGCAAAGCACATGGAGTTGATAAATTGACTTGTGGGCTTGCTAGTGGGCTTGATCTAAGTACTAGCCTCGCGCACACACACACGCGCGCCGCCGCCGGACGGGCGGGTCGGGTACGGACCGCGGCCAAGGACTTGGATCTTGGCAATTGGTGTTTGGGGCCCAAACTATTTTTGGACCAACTCCATTGGGCTTTTATTTTTGGCCCAACAGGATTTTATTTTTTGGCCCAACTAAATTGTTTCTTGGCCCAACCCACAGCAACACATCAGCAGCAGCAGAAGGAGCAGTAGCAGAAGCACGCCAGCTTCGACTTCTGCATGGCGTCTTCTTTTTTGCAACTGAGTTTCTTCAATGACTGCGCCCACCGGCCATTTCTTCAACCTTTACTGCTTCCAGTCGTCATAGTAGAATTCAATGTATTGAATTCATACTTACCACATGTCTATAAATAGACCTCTGGAAAGCTTGCAGAAGATATACTAACATATATTCTGCATTCTGCCATATACACTCATACTCTCTGCATAACACTTGTGCTCAGTTCTTGATCCTATTCAGTTCGCCGGAGCTCGCCGGATTGTGGTGCTACATCCGACGAGACGAAGTCGTTTTACCTTTGGGGAAGATACGCCTAAACCGAAGAGCACTACCGGGGCGATAATCTTCTTGCGGGAAGAGATTCATCTCGACTCGACTTAGTCTATACGTATAATTTATTTATACAGTATATTTCACTTGTATACAATTATTTGAGTTGTAATTTCTCAAATTATTTTCTTTGTAATATTTTCAATTATTTTGAGTTGTAATATCTCAAAATATTTATTTTGTAATATCTCGATCGTGTACCCGGTTCTAACAATCGCAAGAAGATTATTCTCTGCCGTTGATACACGTTCGAGAAATGGCTCACACCGACGTCAATATGGACGGCGGCCACCACCTCTGCAACCATCGGTTCAACCACGTCGTCAATGTTTTCCTCGTTTGCATCAATGGGCGCTTCAACGTCAACCATGGCCCCATTGCAAACATCCAGAACTATTGGTCTTGCCGAGAAACCATCAACGTTCTCGGGCAAGAATTTTAAATATTGGCAAGAAAAGATGCTATTCTACCTCACAACCGTGGGGTTTGCCGGATTCTTGATGGAGGATAAACCTCCAACCCCGAGTGAAGGGGAGACGAGCCAAGAAATTCGTGCCGGATATTTGAACTGGTGCCGCGGCGACTACTTGTGCCGTAACACCGTTCTCATGTCTCTGGACGAACGGCTCTACCGTGTTTTCAAGGTTCATGAAACCGCGAAACAATTGTGGGAGGCCCTTGATTTGAAATATCAAGTGGACAAGGCAAATACTACCAAGTATATTGTCGCCAAATGGTTGGAATACAAAATGGTCGACTCCCGGCCATTGATGGACCAAGTGGAAGAATTCCAAAATCTTTCACATGAGGTTCAAGCCGAAGGGATGCCCTTGGCGGATGCATTGCTCGTTGCAATCATCATAGAGAAATTACCTCCTAGTTGGAGGAAATTTCAAAACCTTTTGAAGCATGAGCGCTCGGAGATGTCCGTGCCGATATTAATATCCAAGTTTCAAATGGAGGATCACGTGAGAAGTCGTGATCAAAAGGGAAAAGCTCCGATGGAGGCAAAGGCCAATCTCACCGAGAAAGGCGGTCCCTCCAATAAACGTGGTCGCCCTAACCCTAATAATAAGGGTAAAGGGAAGCAAAGCGGTAGTCAACCATCAAAGCTTGATGGTGTATGTTATAATTGTGACAAAAAAGGTCACATGGCTAAGGATTGCCGCAAGCCAAAGCGGAAGAAAGCAAATGGCAACGTGAACAACGTCGAGAAGGACTTCGACGATTGGAACCACGATGACTTTGCTGCCATGATCTCCGAGGTGAATCATGTGGACAACCCGAACGCTTGGTTCGTGGATACCGGCGCTACCGTCCATATATGCATAAATCGTGAGTTGTTCCACAACTACAAGGAAGTGGAAAACAAAACGATAATGGAGGCTAGCGAGCGGACATCCCAAGTCCTTGGCATGGGAGATGTGAATTCTTCAACTCACGTCGGGCGTGGAGATCACATTAAAAGACGTATTACACGTTCCAACTGTCCGAAAGAATTTAATTTCGGGCTTTAGGCTTACGAATAAGGATTTTGAATTGTTTTTCAAATCTGACTATGTTGTAATACGCAAGTGGGGAAAGTTCCTAGGGAAAGGCTATGCCTCCGAAGGACTTTTCAAACTTGGTGTAAGAGCTTGTAAGCCTGCCAAGGCTAAAATCAATAAAGATGCATCAACTTCTTCTGCTTACTTGATTGAGTGTTCTGATTTATGGCATTGTAGACTTGGACATGTTAATCTAAATGCTATAAAGAGATTAGTAAAAATGAATTTACTAAAAGTTGATGAATACAACTCACAAGAAAAATGTGAAGTTTGTGTTGAAGCCAAAATGGCTAAGTTACCGTTTAAATCGGTAAAAAGGAGCACTCAACCTTTGGAACTTATTCACACCGATGTTTGTGATTTAAAGTTCGTGCAAACTAGAGGTGGCAAGAAGTACTTTATCACCTTTATAGACGATTGCACAAAGTATTGTTACCTTTACTTATTGAAAAGTAAAGATGAGGCTATTGAAGCTTTTAGAAACTTCAAAAATGAAGCCGAGAATCAACTTGGATGTCGAATTAAGATGGTTCGAAGTGATAGAGGTGGAGAATATGTAGCTCCGTTTGCTGAATTATGCAACGAAAGTGGTATAATCCATCAAACCACGGCTCCTTATTCACCACAATCTAACGGCGTTGCTGAACGCAAGAATCGAACTCTTAAGGAGATGATGAATGCCTTGTTGATTAGTTCAGGATTATCCCAGAACATGTGGGGGGAAGCTGTCTTAACGGCCAACTATATCTTGAACAAGATTCCACTCAAAGGGAAAGATGTAACTCCCTATGAGCTATGGAAAGGAAGAAAACCTTCGTATAAATACCTCAAAGTGTGGGGGTGTTTAGCCAAGGTAGAAGTACCTTTACCAAAGCAAGTTACAATAGGACCTAAAACGGTGGATTGTATCTTCATTGATCATGCACTTAATAGCAGTGCCTATCGTTTTATAGTGCACAGATCGGAGATACCTGATATACATGTTGGGACAACGATAGAATCAAGGAATGCTATATTCTTTGAAAATATCTATCCTAACAAGGATAAAGGTACATCGAACTCTAATGATGGAGTTGATGGTGATGCTACAGGTTCTAAACCTATGGAAGTAGCTAGTAATTCTACTCAAGTAGATGATGCCACGGGTTCTAATCATGTACCACCTAATAGGAAAAGACCAAGGTCTAAACCTATGGATGTAGAACCGAGACGTGGGGAACGAGTTAGAAAAGCTAATGTCTATGGACCGGATTATGTTGTCTTGATGCTAGATGGCGAACCGGTGACGATTAAAGAAGCTATGTCTGGCTCAGATGCAGCTCTCTGGAAAGAAGCCATCGATATTGAGATTGATTCCATTATGCAGAATCATACTTGGGTGTTAGTGGATCTACCACCTGGAAGTAAAGCTTTAGGATGCAAATGGATCCTAAAGAAGAAGTACAAATCTGATGGTACTATAGATAAGTACAAAGCCCGACTTGTCGTTCAAGGTTTCAGGCAGAAAGAAGGGTACGATTTCTTCGATACCTATTCACCTGTGACCAGACTAACATCTATTCGGATGCTTCTCGCTATTGCTGCCTTGCACAATCTCGAGATTCACCAAATGGATGTGAAAACTGCGTTCTTGTATGGCGAGTTGGAAGATGAAATATATATGAAGCAACCTGAAGGGTTTGTAGTACCTGGGCAAGAGCACAAAGTATGCAAACTTCAAAGGTCTTTATATGGGTTGAAGCAAGCACCGCTTCAATGGCATTTAAAATTTGACAGTGTAATGTTGTCAAATGGATTCAGAATCAATGAGTGCGATAAATGTGTCTACATTAAGAATTCTAATAACGGATATGTTATTGTTTGTCTTTATGTAGATGACATGCTCATCATGGGAAGTAATTCCCGAGTGATTCAAGAAACCAAAGGCATGCTAAGTAAAAATTTTAGCATGAAAGATATGGGCTTAGCTGATGTTATCCTTGGAATTAAAATTCTAAGAAGACCTGATGGTATTACTATAACACAATCTCACTACGTTGAGAAAGTGTTAAAGAAATTCAACGCTTTTGACAAGCCAATAGCTAAGACACCATGGGAACCTAGTGTGCATTTGAGTGTACACAAGGGAGAACCTGTTGACGCGATAGAATATGCGAAGATTATTGGGAGCTTGTTGTATCTAACAAATTGCACTCGTCCCGATATAGCATGCTCGGTCAACAAGTTGGGCAGCTTTACAGCTAACCCTAGTAATGAACATTGGAAAGCTCTTGAAAGGGTTTTGAGATATTTGAAATATACTCAAAACTATGCGATTCATTATACTAGGGAACCCTCTGTACTTGAAGGGTACTGTGATGCAAATTGGATATCTGATGCCAAAGACTCGTTTTCAACGAGCGGTTATGTATTCACTGTGGGGGGTGGTGCTGTGTCTTGGAAATCCAAGAAGCAAACATGTATTGCTAGATCGACCATGGAATCAGAATTCATAGCTTTGGATAAAGCTGGTGAAGAAGCCGAGTGGCTTAAAAATTTCCTCGAGGATATTCCATGTTGGTCGAAACCTGTGTCGTCCAGTAATAATTCATTGTGATAGTCAAGCTGCTATCGGACGAGCACAAAACCATTTGTATAACGGTAAGTCGAGACATATTCGTCGACGTCATAATACCGTGAGACATCTGATCACTAGTGGAGTTATCACAATTGATTATACAAGATCAATTGATAACATAGCGGATCCTTTGACAAAAAGTATCCATCGAGATCAGATGTATAAACTGTTAGGGGGAATGGGTTTGAAGTCCACAAATTAAGGATAATCATAGTGGCAACCCAACCATGATGACTGGAGGATCCCAAGAACTTGGTTCAATGGGACAACTAAGCTATGAAAATCCGTGTGTTGAACACTCGAATTAGCCTATTCCTTGTAGAACAGTGAGTGTTCGGAAACCTGCACGTGGTGAGGTTAAGTCTTTGACTTTTAATGACTCTAGAACTCCTCGAAGAGGACAAGTATAGCAGGATACTTGAGTTAAGAGTCACCTATGTAAGTGTGAAGTGGGGCCGCTTCGATTGAAACACTTATGAATCCAAAGAGGTGTTCCAAGGCCTGTAATGGACACAAACGTGAGAACGAATAAGGATTGAAAGCAATATTGTGTCAATATTGTTGACTCAGTATACACCGAGGAGGACTAGTTCAAGGAACACATATCCACTAGGCCGCCGGTATACTCGATAATATTGACTATGGCAGGTTCAAAGCCACAAGCTACCTTTCCAAATGCAATGTTGTATCTTAAGAGGACTGAGCTAAGTGTTTGCATACTTTCGCATACTGATTTCTCACTCATGTGGGGGATTGTTGGAAATATGGTTTTAATGCCATATCTGGAAATTATTATTTAATTAAATATTTATTATTTAATTAAAATAATGATTGGATGTTAATCTACATCTCGAGTAGATCAACGTGATATACTTGAAGTCTCAAAACCGATTTCCGATGAGTGAGATATTGTATGTCAAAGTTTGGATGTTGAAGAGGGAAAATAACATTTATGCTATGTTATCCCACATTGGAAAACATAGAGATGTTTTTCATGTATAAGAATAGCAAAGCACATGGAGTTGATAAATTGACTTGTGGGCTTGCTAGTGGGCTTGATCTAAGTACTAGCCTCGCGCACACACACACGCGCGCCGCCGCCGACGATCGATCGGACGGACGGACGGACGACGACGTCGCCGCCGGACGGGCGGGTCGGGTACGGGCCGCGGCCAAGGACTTGGATCTTGGCAATTGGTGCTTTGGGGTGGTGTTTGGGGCCCAAACTATTTTTGGACCAACTCCATTGGGCTTTTATTTTTGGCCCAACAGGATTTTATTTTTTGGCCCAACTAAATTGTTTCTTGGCCCAACCCACAGCAACACATCAGCAGCAGCAGAAGGAGCAGTAGCAGAAGCACGCCAGCTTCGACTTCTGCATGGCGTCTTCTTTTTTGCAACTGAGTTTCTTCAATGACTGCGCCCACCGGCCATTTCTTCAACCTTTACTGCTTCCAGTCGTCATAGTAGAATTCAATGTATTGAATTCATACTTACCACATGTCTATAAATAGACCTCTGGAAAGCTTGCAGAAGATATACTAACATATATTCTGCATTCTGCCATATACACTCACACTCTCTGCATAACACTTGTGCTCAGTTCTTGATCCTATTCAGTTCGCCGGAGCTCGCCGGATTGTGGTGCTACATCCGACGAGACGAAGTCGTTTTACCTTTGGGGGAGATACGCCAAACCGAAGAGCACTACCGGAGCGATAATCTTCTTGCGGGAAGAGATTCATCTCGACTCGACTTAGTTTATACGTATAATTTATTTATACAGTATATTTCAGTTGTATACATTTATTTGAGTTGTAATTTCTCAAATTATTTTCTTTGTAATATTTTCAATTATTTTGAGTTGTAATATCTCAAAATATTTATTTTGTAATATCTCGATCGTGTACCCGGTTCTAACACAAGCTAGCAATCCTCTCGAGCAATATATATATTAATAATTCAAGACTGAATAATCAATTAATAAAACGATAATTTGTAATTGTATTTATCAAATTTTCATATATGAATAGAGTGTATAATATCAATCAACTTATCATAGTTATCACTTTCTTCAACATTTTAGTACTTTATTTAAAAAGAAAATATGTAACTCGTTTTAGTTCAACTTTGTACATATCACTTGTATTGTCAACTTAATAATAATAATAATAATAATAATAATAATAATAATAATAATAATAATAATAATAATAATAATAATAATAATAAAAGAGAAATGTTATGATACATATCTTATGTGAGCATTGCTCACGTTTATAATATAATTATCTTTTTTGTTTTATACATTTATTTTGATTGTAATACCTCATAAATTAATTGTCATTGAAATTATTTTTAGGGTTAAGTACCAAATACCCCCCAACATTGGGGCCCCTATCGCGTATAGGACCCTATAGTCAGGGTAGGTGCTGTTTACTACCTCAACGTGGCTAAACCTAAGCAAATCCCCCCTGCGTTTTAACACCGTTAAGTCACCGTTAAAAAAATTATTTTTTTTTAATTTTTAATTAAGATGGTCTCTCTCTTTCTCTCTCTCCCCTCCCCCCATCGTGCATCATTTCCCGGCGAGAGAACATCGCCCCTCCGCCGTGGTCTCCACTTTCCTAGACGACGCTAACCCCGTAGAGCCCGCCGCAGTCGGTCCGGCCTCCCCGGTGGGCCAGGTTCCCGCCGGAGGAATCACCCACCACGAACACTCTCCCGAAATCAATTCCCTTCCGCAGCCACTCATCACCGCCGCCGTCAGCCAGCAGAGCCTGCTGCTGTAACCACTTGAGAGAGCTGAGCACATCCTCTACGACGATGGGGAGCCTGTGCTCCAGCGCTAGCCGGTAGTCAGGCGCCACCACCATGACCTGCAAGGCGGAGGCAGCAAGTGTGGTGGTGGGGCAACCACCCCCGTGGCAGAAGTAGAGAATGGGGAGGGCGGCGGCGGGGGTGGAGCGGGGCTTGTAGAGGCGGAGGTGGAGGTTGCGTTGGTTGTCATAAGCAGTCTTTCCAGACAGCGGTGCCATCATCCTCCACTTTGGTGGAGAATTGAATATCGTGGGTGCGGGAAATGGCGCCTCCGGGGAGGCCTGACCGGCTGCGGCGGGCTTCACGGGGTTAGCGTCGTCTAGGAAGGTGGAGACCACGGCGGAATGGCGATGTTCTCTCGCCGGGAAATGATGCTCAATGGGGGGAGGGGGGGAGAGAGAGAGAGAGAGAGAGAGAGACCATCTTAATTAAAAATTTAAAAAAAAAAATTAACGGTGACTTAACAGTGTTAAAACGCAGGTGGAGATTTGCTTAGGTTTAGCCACGTTGAGGTAGTAAACAGCGCCTACCCTGACTATAAAGTCCTATACGCGATAGGGGCCCCAACGTTGGGGGGGTATTTGGTACTTAACCCTTATTTTTATAAATTACATAAAAATCAAAGCTCGATTTATTCTATTTATTATTTGAAGTTAAAGAGAATATAACCAAATTAAGGTTTATTTTTATGTAGTTTATAACATTACTGATCTCAATAATAATTTGTGCATTATTAGAATCAAAATAAATGTATAAAACAAAAAAAGATAACACTAATCTAAATTAAACGTGAATAGTGCTCACATAAGGTATAAATGACAATATTTATCTACTGTAAAATTTAAATATAAATAGATAGGTATGAATGAATTTATGCATATCACTAAATGAAGCCTTTTCAATTGAAATGAACTTGTATGCATAAATAATTTATACAATAACTTGAATGAATTTTTATGTGTGTTTTGGATGGAATTACCCTGCCTCTCTTTTATGTAAAAAAATACAGCCTATCTATTTTTTCCTTACTTCCACGCCCTCTTTCCTTTCCCCGAAATCCTAGTTCCTCTGTCACGCCGCTAAAACTTTTGCTCTGATGCACTGCCACCAATATACTAGCATATACTTCGATCAATTTCAAAATCTCTCTCTCTCTCTTTATGATTTTCTTCGTCATTTCCATCAACATCATCTCCTTCAGAATCTGGTGAAATATGAGGCCTAGGGGCTAGGAGTTATAGAAGTTACATATCTACTAAAATTATGAGATGCAGATCCAGATCTAAGAAGATCTAAAAAGAAATTGAATGAATTTGTAGCATCCATTCCAAGATCTGTCGTGTCACCCGAAGGAATCATTAGCCCTATCCATGTCGCTCATTCCAAGATCTCATGTCGTGGCAAGGACTAATAAGATTGATGTGAATGGAGTCATTAGCAACGTTCGTGCTAGTCGTCCCGAGATCTGTATACAACATATGCGAGTAACAAGTGGAATTAGTAAAGAAATTTGTTCCATCTGTGCCATGTGTGCAAATATTGAGGTGAGAAAGAAAACAATATCAGGTCTTCCCCAATTCTTCACTGCGCCCCCGCACAATGCCTTCCTCCAGTTCAAGAAAGTGAAGAAAATGATGAAAAATGAAGATTTAGTTAGATTTTGATCATATGATTTATAATTGTATTATTTGAAAAATGAATAAATGTTTATTTGAATATTGTTCATCAATTATAATTCAATTTGTTGGAATGGATTGAAAGTCTATTGTGATTTTATTGTGTCACTTTTTATGGGAAAAAATAGTATAAAATGACATATTCACATCATTTGTCCCAAGTGCTGATGTGACAGACCTTGGCAAGAATGTACGAAATAAAATATTTGTACGATTCATTCCATTGTATGTCACGCCAAGAGTTTGGCACAAATGATGCGAAATGGAATATTTGTACCATCCATCCCAATGTATGTCGCGCAAAGTGTTAGGTAAGAATAGTGCAAAATGGCTATATGTACCATTAAGAGCATCTCCAATGCGGCCTCCCCGCACCGGGTCGAGGCGCATCGACGGAGACTCGTCCGCGCTGGAGACCTCGGCTGGGTCGAGGCCGCGTCTTTGGGGCGACATGGGATGATGGCTAATGATTTATGGCGCGTCCGGGGGGCGCACCCCCTTTAAAAAAAATTGAAAATTGTGTTTTTTTTAAATTTTCGACCGTTTTTTTACTTTTTTTTAATTTTTTTTAAATGAGACCGTTGGATTCAATGGTAGTCTCCATTTTCAATTAAAAAAAAAAAAAAAAACTTTTTACATTATCTATATATACCTCACTTCTATTCCATTCAATTCACTTCTAAAAAATCATCTCCACATCAAAAAAATCTCTACAAAAATGTCATCCTCTTTATCAAGCGGCGACGAGCAATGTGCTCAACAATTCTCTCATCTCGTGCAACAATTTCATCAAATTATTGAAGCTATTGGTGATCTGGAGATGGAAACCCGTCGTCCTCGAAGAAGGGTGGCAAAGAAGGCGTATATTCATCGGGAACGGGCTTATTTTGTAGAAAATTCGGTCTACCCGACTCTATTTTACGCCGCCGATTTCGTATGCATCGTGCATTATTTTTGACATCGTAGACGCCGTGCAGTTCGATCCATACTTTCAACAACGCACGGATGCACTTGACAGATCCGAATTCACACCATTGCAGAAATGCACGGCTGCTATTCGTATGCTAGCAAATGGTGGGGCAGCTGACCAGTATGACGAGTATCTACAGATTACCGAGTCCACCTCGTTGGAGTGCTTGCGCAGATTCTGTCGAGTCATCAACCAACTCTTCGACGCGGAATACTTGAGGAGGCCAACTTTCGCCGACTGCCCAAGGCTTCTAGCACTGCACGAGGCGAAGCACGGCTTCCCGGGAATGCTAGGGAGACTCGATTGCATGCATTGAGCGTGGAAGACGTTTTTAATGATACACCTACCCGTTTTTTTCCTGAAAAATGCGAAAAACCTTAATTGTCATATTTCAAGGGTTCAATAATACCCTCCGTATGTGTTTTTTTTTTTTTTTTTTAAATCTTGGAAGGTCTCTGTCACGTGTTGCATTTCTATGTGTCCACATACACATAATATGTGCTTCTTGAATCTATATACTTCTTTCGTCCACGAAAAATTTGTCACAATTTCCTTCTCAGTCCGTCCATAAAAAAATTGTTATTTCCATTTATAATTGTAGGATTCATACAACTCCACTCACATTTTGTTAAAATCTATGTCGTCCACAATTTGATAATTTTTTATGGACGGAGGGAGTACTACCTAAGAAAAGATGATATATATATATATAGCTACAATTAAAACATTTCCTTCTCAAGAGTCTTTCTTGCTCGTCGCAAACTCCCAGTTCTTTCTCTTCTTTCTTTTCAAAGTCCCAATCAGAAAAGTTGAAATCCGGACCGGAAAGCACTGGTTCGAGCCCAGCTCGTGACAAGGCCCTTGTCAAGAAGAGGGGACAAAAGACTCACTCTTCGGTCTTAGTATCAAACTGGTAAAGGCAACTAATCCCACTTCTTATATATATATGTGTGTGTGTGGATGCATTAAAATATAAACACATTTTAAAATATAAAATGAGAACTTTTTTCAACCTTAGATCATCAAAGTTTACGATTGATTTATTACTTTATTGATGAATTCATGGTATTTGGTTCGAATCACATAAGAAACAAAATTTTCAATTTTCAAAATTCAGACATTTATATGATGAATTTAGACGTATTCGACATAGAGTTAAGATATTTACATATGATTTCTCAAAGATTAAATATCAACCGTCAAATTATATGAACAACAATGGATAACATTTTTGTTGCGTAAATGATAAAGAAACAGATTCATCATTAAAGTCACTATTGCGTAAACTAAATTGAGATAACATGTTATCATAAAGGGTTAATTGCATATAAATTAGTGAATTTTTAACAAACTTTCATTTTGCACATGAACTTTAAAGTCTTTATTAAAATTACTCAACTATTAATTTCTTCTCATTTTGAATATTTGTGCATTTTTCGCACAACTTTGAGCCTGAAATGACGTCGTTTTCATCCAATTATACATTACAAAGTCAATTATGTTTTTCCAAACGGTCATATATATTTATGCTACGCAAGCATATTCATGCAATCGAGTATATTTATGTCATGTCATCACAATGAAAAATGGGCAAATATGCAAAATGAGAAAAATTCAATAATTGAGTAATTTTAATAAAGATTTCAAAGTTCATATGCAAAATGAGAATTTGTTTAAAGTTTAGTAATTTATATGCAATTAACCCTATCATAAATAAAGAATAAATCCCTTAAATCATAGGATTTACGTTTAAGTTATTTATTTAAATTTACTAGCCTAACCTTATTATTAAATGAATAAGCAAAAAAAAATAAAAAAATAAAAATAACAGAACAAAAATCAATCATAAGATCTAAAAAATAAGCGTTATTCTTATTTCTCATTATATTTGTGTATTCTTAATTGAATCTTTCTCTAAACATATATTTATTTAAATTTACTAGCCTAACCTTATTACGTAGTATAATTTATGCCTGAATTTTTTAAATGATAAAAATTTGTTCATTTTAAATACATAATTGACAAATTATATTAAATTATTTTGTATATGATATTAAATTTAAGATGTATATTGCATATATCTTTATAGATAAAATTATTTTGATTTTGAGAGAGAGAGATAGAGAGAGTATACAGAGGTGAATAATGTGAAAATTACGGAGATGTAAAACAAATTAATTACAAAAGTGTGAAAAGATAGGTTGGCCACAAGATTCTGGAAACATAAATCAAACAAATAAATTGGAACAAAGCATTTGGGGCCGCGCCCCACACAAAATCCAACTTAATGCGTTGAAACTTTGGCAGTATTTGAATAGGATATTAGGATTGTTGTAAATTAATCGAGTTGTTATGACTGATGAGCGCTGACTATGATTAACGTGTTAAGGTTGAAAAAAATAGAAGAGAATGTGGTGATGACTGATGGACAAACAATTCCAAGTCCAAACTTTTACTTTCGAACATAAAGGTGGAGAAAAACAGAATAATTATGGAGATTTTATTGGATTAGCTACAAAGTCAAATAAAATTCGCCTTTAATCTTGACAAAATAGTACCCATTTGAGAAAATTTAGTCATTATCATTTATATATCTATTAATTTAGCAATTAACTGTCACCAATTCTCCCTACCTCTTAAATGTTTGTTTGTGTACATGTGTTTTATTCCACATAAATATTCAAAAGAAGGTCTCTATATACATACATTCGGACGATATAAATTACTTATATATTTTAATAAGATATTTATTAGTATTTTATTAGATATTTTATAAAAATATTTATAAATATTTTATTAAAATATATGAGTGATTTGTACCGTGTCAATTTCCATACAAGTGATTGTCCAAACCATTTGGCTTCTCGAAGAAAATTATATGGTCCAAACTACCCCGAGATGAATTTTAGTCTGAACCGCATGCGGCACGCAACTATCAGAACAAAAAAATACTAGAAGTAAAAATAAATAAATAAGCCGCATGGATTTTGACTTTTGAGGGCTGTGAGATTTTCAAATAAATTAAGCAGACGTTACGATTCGGAATCCTGTGAAATGCGTCTAATCATTTATTTTTACTTTTACTTAAAAATAATAAAAATAAGATATTGAACTTTCACGTTTTCTATTAAATAGATTTTTTTCTAATAAACAATTAATCATCCTACAAATTCATATAATTAAATCGGGTCGTCTTCTAATATGCTTCAATTGGGCTTCTCGAACAATATTCTATAATTAGTATATATGTACACACTACTCATTAATCGACATAAAATATAATGCAAAATTATTTAATTTAAAGAACCATTTTTTAAGTGTTCAATAAATTTCATAAGATTTGAGAACTCAGTTAGACCAAATGATAATTTTAGAAAGTTTTATTTGCTAAATTCATGTTTATAAAGGCCAATTGATGCATTCATCATCTTAATTGTAATACTATACATGTCTCATTTAAAATCGACTTTGCAAAGGCCTACGATTCGGTGGAGTGGGATTATCTTGACATGATGCTGGATCGTTTCAACTTCCATCCTATGTGGAGAAAGTGGATCAAAGGGTGTCTCTTTACAGCCTCGGCAAATGTTTTGGTCAATGGGTCTCCATTGGGTGAATTCTACTTGGAGAAAGGGCTTAGACAAGGAGATCCGTTGTCACCATTCATGTTCCTCATTGCAGCCGAAGGCCTCCAGTCACTGATTGGCAGAGCGGTGGAGAGAAGTTTTTTGTTGCCTGCTGAGATAGGTAAAGAAAAAGTACAGATCACGCATCTCCAATATGCGGACGATACTATTTTCCTTTTGGATGACAACGAAGAGAATGCAGAGGTGGTAAAGTTTTTACTGAAACTTTTTCACCTTCTTTCGGGACTCTCGGTCAATTTTCATAAATGCAGTCTGATGGGTATTGGGGTTGATGCTGGCAAGCTGGAGAGAATGGCGAGGGTGTTGAATTGTAGAGTTGGTACTTTACCTTTCAAATATCTTGGGATTAAAGTTGGAGGATGTAGTAAAAGCATTGTGGATTGGAACTACCTTGTGGAAAAAGTGAGGAAGAAGATTGAGGGGTGGAAGACAAGGAAACTTTCTCTCGCAGGTCGGGCGACTCTGGCAAAATCAGTCTTACAGGCCATCCCGATATACCAGCTCTCTTTTTCATTTATACCAAAAGCTACGGTAAGATCGTTGAACTCACTTTTGTGTAAATTTTTGTGGGGTGGGAGTTCGAACTCTAGGCCGATCCCTTGGGTAAAGTGGGAAGAGCTGTGCTTCAACAAAAAGGTGGGAGGTTTGGGGATGAGAAATGTTGAGTGGTTTAACAATTCGTTGGTGCTGAAATGGGTGTGGAGGTTTCTAAATGGGAAAGGGCAGCTGTGGACCAGAGTAGTTACATCCATTTATGGGGATGTTGAGTGGAGTGAAGAGGGTCTGCGCTTGGCGGGGACACAGAAGCCCAGAGCCGGCTGGTGGTCGAAAATCTTGGCGGTGGGAGGGGGCCAGGCTGGTAAATGGTTTACGGATAATATTTGTCGCAAGGTTGGGGAAGGACGGGACACGAAATTCTGGTTGCACAGGTGGGTGGGATCGAAACCCCTCAAGCTTGCCTTCTCTAGACTGTTCCAACTCAGTGCGAATAAGGAAGCCCTTATTAGCAAGTGTGGAAGGTGGGAGAATGGGGTTTGGGTCTGGGACTTGAAATGGAGGAGAGGTCTTTTGGATAGGGAGATGGAGACCATTGATACTCTTTTTTCTGCAATCTCAAGCTCAGCCCCAGTCGCTGGGAGTATAGATGGGTGGGTTTGGAGGGTGGCCAGAGATGGGAAGTATTCTACCAAATCAGCGTACTCTCTCATCGCGGCTACCAGGAATGCGTGTATGTTGTTGCCAACTGAAAAGAAGAGGTTCGTCAAGATCTGGGAAACAACAGCCCCCCAAAAGGCAAGGTTTACATCCTGGAGAATCCTGAGAAACAGGATGCCGACATGCGATAACTTGATAAAGATGAGCATTCCTTTGGACGAGGTGAGCTCAATGTGTAATGCGTGCTTTCACCGGAAAGAATCTATCAATCACACGTTCCTTATGTGCCCGAAGACTGAGATGGTTTGGGATGAATTACAGAGATGGTTAGGGCTGATCTCGGTACGTCCTCAATGTATTTTTACCCACTTCGATTCTTTTACAAACCTCGGAAAATGGAAGAAGCTCGGGAGATTTTTGACAGCGCTTTGGATGTGCACAACATGGCAACTTTGGAAGGGACGCAACGATAGTAGATTCGAAGACAAGTCATGGGAGGTGAAGAAAGTGATAAACGAGATTAAAGCACGAATGTGGAGCTGGAATAAGTTGTTCAATTTACTTGATGTTGAACCCAGATCTTCTTCCTGGTACTCAGGAGACATTTCGTCTCTCTTTTTGTAACTATGGTTATGGTATTTCTGGTACCAAGAGGTCTTAATAATAAGTTCTTTTCCTGATCAAAAAATATATATATATATATATGTGTGTGTGTGTGTGTGTGTGTGTGTATAGGGAGAGGTTCAAGAAAGATCCACTAAATAAAAGAAAAACAAAGAACCATTTTCAGTCATTCGATCATCAAGATTTACGGTAGACGCATCATCTTGTTAGATTAATGCAGATCATGGGTTCGAATCCTGAATGGAGCAATTTTTTTTTTAGTGCATTAATTTTAACACGAATGCATTAATTTTTACAGTAGATGCATTAGATTTGATATGTATATATATATATATATATATATATATATATATATATATATATATATATATATAGGAATGAGATCATATAGATCCCAATGCTTATAATAGATCCGTAGATCCAAATCTAGACCACACATTTATGACATGTGGCGCATCAAGATACATAAAGGCATTTCAAGGCAAAATCTGGAGAGGGGTAAAATTGGAATGTAATTTTCGGATTTAATAATTAAAAAATATATATTTTTTTTAGATTTTCTCAAAATAGATATATTTTAGATGCATATAGTTTCCCACGAAGATGCATAAAGTTTTCACATGAAATGCATGACTTTGAACAGAAAAATGCATTTGATTTTTACAGTTTTGGTATTTTCACCACCCCACCCCCGCACCACCCCCCAACCCACCCCACACCACCCCCCAACCCTCCCCATTACCACCCCCCAAAATAGTCATGTTTCACATGCATATAAAATCAAACAAAAGTGCATAAAGATTTTACATAAAAATGCATTAAATTATACAAAAAAATGCATTTCATTTTAATAAATCTGGTATTTTCGCCACCCCACCCCTGCCCCATCCCCCACCCCTTGGGTAAAGTGGGAAGAGCTGTGCTTCAACAAAAAGGTGGGAGGTTTGGGGATGAGAAATGTTGAGTGGTTTAACAATTCGTTGGTGCTGAAATGGGTGTGGAGGTTTCTAAATGGGAAAGGGCAGCTGTGGACCAGAGTAGTTACATCCATTTATGGGGATGTTGAGTGGAGTGAAGAGGGTCTGCGCTTGGCGGGGACACAGAAGCCCAGAGCCGGCTGGTGGTCGAAAATCTTGGCGGTGGGAGGGGGCCAGGCTGGTAAATGGTTTACGGATAATATTTGTCGCAAGGTTGGGGAAGGACGGGACACGAAATTCTGGTTGCACAGGTGGGTGGGATCGAAACCCCTCAAGCTTGCCTTCTCTAGACTGTTCCAACTCAGTGCGAATAAGGAAGCCCTTATTAGCGAGTGTGGAATGTGGGAGAATGGGGTTTGGGTCTGGGACTTGAAATGGAGGAGAGGTCTTTTGGATAGGGAGATGGAGACCATTGATACTCTTTTTTCTGCAATCTCAAGCTCAGCCCCAGTCGCTGGGAGTATAGATGGGTGGGTTTGGAGGGTGGCCAGAGATGGGAAGTATTCTACCAAATCAGCGTACTCTCTCATCGCGGCTACCAGGAATGCGTGTATGTTGTTGCCAACTGAAAAGAAGAGGTTCGTCAAGATCTGGGAAACAACAGCCCCCCAAAAGGCAAGGTTTACATCCTGGAGAATCCTGAGAAACAGGATGCCGACATGCGATAACTTGATAAAGATGAGCATTCCTTTGGACGAGGTGAGCTCAATGTGTAATGCGTGCTTTCACCGGAAAGAATCTATCAATCACACGTTCCTTATGTGCCCGAAGACTGAGATGGTTTGGGATGAATTACAGAGATGGTTAGGGCTGATCTCGGTACGTCCTCAATGTATTTTTACCCACTTCGATTCTTTTACAAACCTCGGAAAATGGAAGAAGCTCGGGAGATTTTTGACAGCGCTTTGGATGTGCACAACATGGCAACTTTGGAAGGGACGCAACGATAGTAGATTCGAAGACAAGTCATGGGAGGTGAAGAAAGTGATAAACGAGATTAAAGCACGAATGTGGAGCTGGAATAAGTTGTTCAATTTACTTGATGTTGAACCCAGATCTTCTTCCTGGTACTCAGGAGACATTTCGTCTCTCTTTTTGTAACTATGGTTATGGTATTTCTGGTACCAAGAGGTCTTAATAATAAGTTCTTTTCCTGATCAAAAAATATATATATATATATATATATGTGTGTGTGTGTGTGTGTGTGTGTGTGTGTGTATAGGGAGAGGTTCAAGAAAGATCCACTAAATAAAAGAAAAACGAAGAACCATTTTCAGTCATTCGATCATCAAGATTTACGGTAGACGCATCATCTTGTTAGATTAATGCAGATCATGGGTTCGAATCCTGAATGGAGCAATTTTTTTTTTAGTGCATTAATTTTAACACGAATGCATTAATTTTTACAGTAGATGCATTAGATTTGATATGTATATATATATATAGGAATGAGATCATATAGATCCCAATGCTTATAATAGATCCGTAGATCCAAATCTAGACCACACATTTATGACATGTGGCGCATCAAGATACATAAAGGCATTTCAAGGCAAAATCTGGAGAGGGGTAAAATTGGAATGTAATTTTCGGATTTAATAATTAAAAAATATATATATTTTTTTAGATTTTCTCAAAATAGATATATTTTAGATGCATATAGTTTCCCACGAAGATGCATAAAGTTTTCACATGAAATGCATGACTTTGAACAGAAAAATGCATTTGATTTTTACAGTTTTGGTATTTTCACCACCCCACCCCCGCACCACCCCCCAACCCACCCCACACCACCCCCCAACCCTCCCCATTACCACCCCCCAAAATAGTCATGTTTCACATGCATATAAAATCAAACAAAAGTGCATAAAGATTTTACATAAAAATGCATTAAATTATACAAAAAAATGCATTTCATTTTAATAAATCTGGTATTTTCGCCACCCCACCCCTGCCCCATCCCCCACCCCTTGGGTAAAGTGGGAAGAGCTGTGCTTCAACAAAAAGGTGGGAGGTTTGGGGATGAGAAATGTTGAGTGGTTTAACAATTCGTTGGTGCTGAAATGGGTGTGGAGGTTTCTAAATGGGAAAGGGCAGCTGTGGACCAGAGTAGTTACATCCATTTATGGGGATGTTGAGTGGAGTGAAGAGGGTCTGCGCTTGGCGGGGACACAGAAGCCCAGAGCCGGCTGGTGGTCGAAAATCTTGGCGGTGGGAGGGGGCCAGGCTGGTAAATGGTTTACGGATAATATTTGTCGCAAGGTTGGGGAAGGACGGGACACGAAATTCTGGTTGCACAGGTGGGTGGGATCGAAACCCCTCAAGCTTGCCTTCTCTAGACTGTTCCAACTCAGTGCGAATAAGGAAGCCCTTATTAGCGAGTGTGGAAGGTGGGAGAATGGGGTTTGGGTCTGGGACTTGAAATGGAGGAGAGGTCTTTTGGATAGGGATATGGAGACCATTGATACTCTTTTTTCTGCAATCTCAAGCTCAGCCCCAGTCGCTGGGAGTATAGATGGGTGGGTTTGGAGGGTGGCCAGAGATGGGAAGTATTCTACCAAATCAGCGTACTCTCTCATCGCGGCTACCAGGAATGCGTGTATGTTGTTGCCAACTGAAAAGAAGAGGTTCGTCAAGATCTGGGAAACAACAGCCCCCCAAAAGGCAAGGTTTACATCCTGGAGAATCCTGAGAAACAGGATGCCGACATGCGATAACTTGATAAAGATGAGCATTCCTTTGGACGAGGTGAGCTCAATGTGTAATGCGTGCTTTCACCGGAAAGAATCTATCAATCACACGTTCCTTATGTGCCCGAAGACTGAGATGGTTTGGGATGAATTACAGAGATGGTTAGGGCTGATCTCGGTACGTCCTCAATGTATTTTTACCCACTTCGATTCTTTTACAAACCTCGGAAAATGGAAGAAGCTCGGGAGATTTTTGACAGCGCTTTGGATGTGCACAACATGGCAACTTTGGAAGGGACGCAACGATAGTAGATTCGAAGACAAGTCATGGGAGGTGAAGAAAGTGATAAACGAGATTAAAGCACGAATGTGGAGCTGGAATAAGTTGTTCAATTTACTTGATGTTGAACCCAGATCTTCTTCCTGGTACTCAGGAGACATTTCGTCTCTCTTTTTGTAACTATGGTTATGGTATTTCTGGTACCAAGAGGTCTTAATAATAAGTTCTTTTCCTGATCAAAATATATATATATATATATATATGTGTGTGTGTGTGTGTGTGTGTGTGTGTGTGTGTATAGGGAGAGGTTCAAAAAAGATCCACTAAATAAAAGAAAAACGAAGAACCATTTTCAGTCATTCGATCATCAAGATTTACGGTAGACGCATCATCTTGTTAGATTAATGCAGATCATGGGTTCGAATCCTGAATGGAGCAATTTTTTTTTTAGTGCATTAATTTTAACACGAATGCATTAATTTTTACAGTAGATGCATTAGATTTGATATGTATATATATATATATATATATATATAGGAATGAGATCATATAGATCCCAATGCTTATAATAGATCCGTAGATCCAAATCTAGACCACACATTTATGACATGTGGCGCATCAAGATACATAAAGGCATTTCAAGGCAAAATCTGGAGAGGGGTAAAATTGGAATGTAATTTTCGGATTTAATAATTAAAAAATATATATATTTTTTTAGATTTTCTCAAAATAGATATATTTTAGATGCATATAGTTTCCCACGAAGATGCATAAAGTTTTCACATGAAATGCATGACTTTGAACAGAAAAATGCATTTGATTTTTACAGTTTTGGTATTTTCACCACCCCACCCCCGCACCACCCCCCAACCCACCCCACACCACCCCCCAACCCTCCCCATTACCACCCCCCCAAAATAGTCATGTTTCACATGCATATAAAATCAAACAAAAGTGCATAAAGATTTTACATAAAAATGCATTAAATTATACAAAAAAATGCATTTCATTTTAATAAATCTGGTATTTTCGCCACCCCACCCCTGCCCCATCCCCCACCCCTTGGGTAAAGTGGGAAGAGCTGTGCTTCAACAAAAAGGTGGGAGGTTTGGGGATGAGAAATGTTGAGTGGTTTAACAATTCGTTGGTGCTGAAATGGGTGTGGAGGTTTCTAAATGGGAAAGGGCAGCTGTGGACCAGAGTAGTTACATCCATTTATGGGGATGTTGAGTGGAGTGAAGAGGGTCTGCGCTTGGCGGGGACACAGAAGCCCAGAGCCGGCTGGTGGTCGAAAATCTTGGCGGTGGGAGGGGGCCAGGCTGGTAAATGGTTTACGGATAATATTTGTCGCAAGGTTGGGGAAGGACGGGACACGAAATTCTGGTTGCACAGGTGGGTGGGATCGAAACCCCTCAAGCTTGCCTTCTCTAGACTGTTCCAACTCAGTGCGAATAAGGAAGCCCTTATTAGCGAGTGTGGAAGGTGGGAGAATGGGGTTTGGGTCTGGGACTTGAAATGGAGGAGAGGTCTTTTGGATAGGGAGATGGAGACCATTGATACTCTTTTTTCTGCAATCTCAAGCTCAGCCCCAGTCGCTGGGAGTATAGATGGGTGGGTTTGGAGGGTGGCCAGAGATGGGAAGTATTCTACCAAATCAGCGTACTCTCTCATCGCGGCTACCAGGAATGCGTGTATGTTGTTGCCAACTGAAAAGAAGAGGTTCGTCAAGATCTGGGAAACAACAGCCCCCCAAAAGGCAAGGTTTACATCCTGGAGAATCCTGAGAAACAGGATGCCGACATGCGATAACTTGATAAAGATGAGCATTCCTTTGGACGAGGTGAGCTCAATGTGTAATGCGTGCTTTCACCGGAAAGAATCTATCAATCACACGTTCCTTATGTGCCCGAAGACTGAGATGGTTTGGGATGAATTACAGAGATGGTTAGGGCTGATCTCGGTACGTCCTCAATGTATTTTTACCCACTTCGATTCTTTTACAAACCTCGGAAAATGGAAGAAGCTCGGGAGATTTTTGACAGCGCTTTGGATGTGCACAACATGGCAACTTTGGAAGGGACGCAACGATAGTAGATTCGAAGACAAGTCATGGGAGGTGAAGAAAGTGATAAACGAGATTAAAGCACGAATGTGGAGCTGGAATAAGTTGTTCAATTTACTTGATGTTGAACCCAGATCTTCTTCCTGGTACTCAGGAGACATTTCGTCTCTCTTTTTGTAACTATGGTTATGGTATTTCTGGTACCAAGAGGTCTTAATAATAAGTTCTTTTCCTGATCAAAATATATATATATATATATATATATATATATATGTGTGTGTGTGTGTGTGTGTGTGTGTGTGTATAGGGAGAGGTTCAAGAAAGATCCACTAAATAAAAGAAAAACGAAGAACCATTTTCAGTCATTCGATCATCAAGATTTACGGTAGACGCATCATCTTGTTAGATTAATGCAGATCATGGGTTCGAATCCTGAATGGAGCAATTTTTTTTTTAGTGCATTAATTTTAACACGAATGCATTAATTTTTACAGTAGATGCATTAGATTTGATATGTATATATATATATATATATATATATATATATATATATATATATATATATATATATATATATGAATGAGATCATATAGATCCCAATGCTTATAATAGATCCGTAGATCCAAATCTAGACCACACATTTATGACATGTGGCGCATCAAGATACATAAAGGCATTTCAAGGCAAAATCTGGAGAGGGGTAAAATTGGAATGTAATTTTCGGATTTAATAATTAAAAAATATATATATATTTTTAGATTTTCTCAAAATAGATATATTTTAGATGCATATAGTTTCCCACGAAGATGCATAAAGTTTTCACATGAAATGCATGACTTTGAACAGAAAAATGCATTTGATTTTTACAGTTTTGGTATTTTCACCACCCCACCCCCGCACCACCCCCCAACCCACCCCACACCACCCCCCAACCCTCCCCATTACCACCCCCCAAAATAGTCATGTTTCACATGCATATAAAATCAAACAAAAGTGCATAAAGATTTTACATAAAAATGCATTAAATTATACAAAAAAATGCATTTCATTTTAATAAATCTGGTATTTTCGCCACCCCACCCCTGCCCCATCCCCCACCCCCCACCCCCCACCCCACCCCACCCCCCCACCTAATTTTTTTTTAAACTGATTTTCTGACCACTGACTCCCCACCCACCCCCCACCCCCCCAAATTTTTTTTTTTCAAAACTGATTTTCTGATTGTTGAGTCGTTGACCCACCCCCCCTCCCCGCACTCCCCACCCACCCACCCCCCGCCAAATTTTTTTTATTTTTTTAAAAACTAATTTTCTGACCGCTAACCACCCACCCACCCTCCAGCCCAAAAAAATTATATTTTTTCAAAAAATGTAATGCATTTTTGTGTGAAAGTATATGCATTTTTGTGTGAAAGTATATGCATTTCTGTGCGAAAGTATATGCATGTAAAACATGTAATTTTTTTATGCATGTAAAAATCAGTTTTTCAAAAAAAAAAATTGGGGGTGGGGTGGGGGGGTCAGTGGTCAGAAAATCAGTTTTTGAGAAAAAAAAAATTTCGGTGGGTGGGGGGGTGGGGGGTAGGGGTGGGTCAGCGGTCAGAAAATCAGTTTTCAAAAAAATAAAAAAAAAAATTTTTTTGAGGGGGGGCTGGGGGGTGGGTGGGGGGGTGGGGGGTAGGGGGTGGGGTGGGGGTGGGGTTCTGGGGTGGGGTGGGGTTCAGGGGTGTGGGGGGTGGGGTGAAATCTTATGCATTTTTATATGAAACTTTATGCATTTTTATATGAAAGTTCATGCATTCTCGTATGAAACTTTATGCATCTAAAATATACCTATTTTGAGAAAATCTAATTTTTTTTTTTTAATTTCGAAAATTATATTCCAATTTTACCCCTCTCCAGATTTTGCCTTGAAATGCCTTGCCACGTGTCACCATCTTGATGCGCCATATGTCATAAATGTGTGGTCTAGATTTGGATCTACGGATCTATTGTAAGCATAGGGATCCATATGAACCCAACCCTATATATATATATATATATATATATATATATAGGGGAGAGTTCTATGGAGACCATAAAAAATTCGAAGAACGAAGACCAAATCCTGTGCGTCGATTCTTGGCAATCTAACGGTCAATAATATAGTTGATGCTAGGAGGATTTTTTACGTTCATTATATGATTGAAGGTTAGCTTTGTAATTTCGGTCTCTACATATCCGTTTATTTCATAGATTAGATACAATCAAATCACTTATTTATGGTAGATTTGTTTGTGATATATGGTTAATACGTGAATAACGCTTACTTCCAACAAGCCGTTTTTTTTCCTTCTTCACCGTAGTTTCTAGTTCATCACAGTTTTTTTCCTTCTTCGTCGTCGTTTCCAGCTCATCACCGTTTTTTTCCTTCTTCGCCGTCATTTCCTGTTCATCACTTCCGACGAGAGAATTGTCCGATCCGAATTTTTTCTATGGATTCTCAAGGTATTTTTTATGATTCCGTTTGCTCATCTGGATACACGTCACATAATCACAAACACACATAAAATAATTCGTCGATCATGTATTGCTTTTGCGATTAATATTCTTAGTTTTGGTTCGGAGTTGCGCTTCTTATTCATAGTTGTTCATCGGAACCATTCCAGCATGTTCGTGAACTTGGGTGTTTCTCTGAGGTAACTATTTAATAAGTAGGCAAGTGCGGATGAAAAGCTAAACTAGTATAAATGAATTTAATTAATCAATATGTTCATATCTACGTTCATCAGACAACAATGTGATCGAATAAATATCCGTTTTGAAAATTTAGGATCACATCGTTATCCAGTGGTTGCTTCCATTTTAAAGGGGAGGGCAACGGAGGGAGCTAGAGAAGTTGGCAGAGCAGAGTCGGGCAGAGTTGAGTCGGCAGAGCTGAGTCGCAAAGTAGAGTCGGCAAAGCTGAGTCGGCAGAGCTATCTCTCTCTCTCTTCCCCCTATCTCTCTCTATCCCTCGCTCGATCCCCCATCTCTCTCTGTTGTTGCCAGTCCACCACATGAAGAACATTTTGATTTTTTGCAGAAGATTTTATGGAAAATCAAGGTGATTTTTATTGTTCATATTTCAGCAAATTTTTACGAACTGGTATACATGTTTCATATATACGAACATATAAATTATCTGTTTATCTGTTTATTTGTTTGAACAATTCAAAATTCATTAATCTATATGTTTTAATTGTTGTTGAATCCATATTTAGTAAATGTACGAGAATTCCAGAGTGACATTCATCGTTCTCTATTCATGAAGATGTGTTATTTTATGTGCATTTATAATTTTATACGAACTTAATAGCCAGATGGATTATGTGCCTCAATAACCAGATGGATTATGTGCATTTATAATTTTATACGAACTTAACTCCGTTCATCAATTGACAGAATATCTTCGTATCATTATGTTATTTAATATGATGTTGAGCGACAATTCATCATTTTTAATTTGACGAAGGATTACAGTTAATAGACAGGTTGCTTATGTGCATTTAGAATTTTTTTACGAACTTCAATTCGTTCAGCAATTCACAGATAAATCAACGTGATGATTGGAGGAAGAAAACGTGATGGATTGGAGCAAGAAAACGTGCAATTGAAGAAGATTATCGAAGATTTCGTCAGGGATAAAAGGTTTCGCTGTGAAAAAATAAAAGTTTTGAAGACCTGAAATAGACATTTGAAGTTTGTGCCGATATTGATGTTTGCAGTCATTTTATTCAACTTAATATAAATCATGGACAATAGCAAAGGTAGTTTAGTAATGATTATAAATGCGTGTGTTTTTTTTTTCATGGTTTTCTTACATGTTTTAGCACACCAAATGTTCAGCAATGCAACAATAATACTATATAAAGAATATGATAATTTATATGTTCGTATATATAATATTATTTGCGAAAAAGGGTATGTTCATATTTTATGTTCATATTTATGTTATTGTAAAAATATTACAGTTCATAATATGTGAACATTATTATGTTAAGTTGCTTTCATACAAAAATGTCGATGAACACCAGTATGTTCATTAGTATGTTATTTTTTTTTTACGAAAATATCGAAGAACATTAGTATGTTCAGTTATTTTTTACGAACACAACAACGAACATTTAGAATGTTCATTATTATTTTATACGAACACTGTGTTTTGTGGATGCATTGTTCACGGAATTGACTCTTCATCAAATTAATTTTCCATAAATAAAATAGTGTTAATAGGGGAATCTACCCACTTCCATAATATGTCTATGAAAAATACCCACCCCCTAGCAAGGGGGTGGGTATTTTTCATAGACATATTATGTGGGTGGGTACTTTTAATTCCACCCCAATAAAATATTTGATTGATTATATCTATGACAATTAACGAAAATATCAAATATTCACAAGATGAATCATCACTCTTTGATATACCAAGATCGACGCACAAGATTTGATGCTCGTTGTTTAAATGTGTGATGGTCTCCAAATAACTCTATCATATTAAAAAATGCATAATTTACAGTTATCGTAACAAATAATGTTTAATAACTACGAGTAGTGCCTTAAAGGTGAATGTATTTTAATCGTTAAGCTCGATTAAATTAAAAATTTAATCATAATATTCGTGTACTATGTTGAATATAAATGAAATAGCCATATTTAATTAATATTTGCAGAATATGACCTAAAGATCATTTTAAAAACACATCAATACTTCTGTATTGACCGATCTTCAAGTTCATTAATTTTTGGATCAGCATAAATATGGAACCTATATTAATCTCATGAACATAATAAGGACGTGTAGACTGACTTATTTGTATATGTTCGTAGAAATAATATTATTTGCGAAAAAGTGTATGTTCCAAATTTATGTTCTTGTAAAAATATTACAGTTCATAATATGTTAACATTTATGTTAATTTGCTTTCATACGAAAATATCGATGAACACTAGTATGTTCATTAGTATGTTATTTATTTTTGTACGAAAATATCGAAGAACATTAGTATGTGCACTTATTTTTTACGAACATATCAACGAATATTATTATGTTCATTTGTTCTTTTACGAACACAACAACGAATATTTAGAATGTTCATTATTATTTTATACGAACAATGTGTTTTGTGGATGCATTGTTCATGGAATTGACTCTTCATCATATTAAATAAATGAACTGTTAAATAAATGTTTGTTCACACAATTTATAAATATATGAATAATAAATTATTAATGCATAGGAGGACTACATTTGTAAAAAATCTATCAAACACGTGGAACATGAATATAAAAATAGAATTGTCATATCATATAAAAATGTATATTGTTTTAGGTTCGAACCTTACAAAAACATCACACAAGAGGTTGTAGTTGGATCCAACAGGATGATGATTAAGCTTAACTGAATTGTCGATAATGAACATCAACTCTTTGCGTAGGTCAAAACAAAGAAGATATGGAAGATCATCTGAAAAGACAAGGAAAAGAACTGAAAAAACAATCCAAAAGGTCAATATTACTATAAAACAAAAAATTATTTTAAATAAGCACACAAAAAATTACCATGTCTATTACACCCAGAGTTACGTATTGTTGATAGTATACCTTTGTCACGTCGGACATTCTGTGTGTTTAGTAACTTTTTTTTTTCCGGTGAGATCGAAGAATCACTTAGTGTATCTGGGAAAAAACAAAAAATAATTACAAATGAACTTAAAAATACTATTAATTTGAATATACATGTACCTTGAACGACATAATCATTTCCATGCTCCAACTCCATAACTATCAGAAAATTATACCATTTAGAATGTCAAAGAAGAAAAATATTAAAAAAAAATTACATGCATTCATTAACGTTCATAAAGCAATAATTTTTCGAACATTATAAAAGAAAGTTTCCAGATTATGGAAATCAAATAAAAGAAATTATAAATTATACCAGAAAGTCTTTATGAAAGAAGAAACAAATAAAAGAAAGTTTCCAGATTAGGGAAATCAAGTCAGTCAGCAAAGCCTTGACTCACAGAAGAATCATCTCAGGAATTATGTGAGAATGAAGAAGTGGGTTAGTATTATCAGCCGAGAACTTACTTGTTCTTTTGAAACCAAAGTCGTGAGGAACCACAGTATAAAATTCCCTGCAAGTTTGACAAACATGGTTTTTGTACCTCAATATCGCATGAATTGTTGTCATTTTCCCCCATGAATTGATTGCTAATATGTGTTTGTATCCCAATTTTGAGTTTTGATTCCTTGGTGTAGTTTTGGAGTGATTTCTGGGAAAATCAAGGATTAATTGGAGGATTTTGAAGACATGAGATCGAAGTACGTCTCGATAGGAATTCGTGAGCGCAAACGGTGACCAAATCCGAGTCCGGACGAGGGAGAACGGAGCCGAACAAGCTGACTGCGCATAAAGCCCAAGCACCCGCGGTCCGGGCCGCGGCCACGGGCCCGACCGCGGGCCTCTGCTCCAAAATTGCCCAGTAACCCGCGGTCCGGGCCGCGGCCACGGGCCCGACCGCGGGCCTCTGCTCCAGAGCAGTCCAGAACGTTTTTTACAGTCACCCGCGGTCCGAGCCGCGGCCGCGGCCCATGACCGCGGCCTCCCCTGCTTCCAGCCACGTTTTCAACCGCGGTTCATGCCGTGACCGCGGGGAAGAGGCGGGGATCCGCCTTTTGGTGGGCCCAGACGTGATTTTTAGCCCAAAACTCCATTTTTCCCCTCTTTTCTCATATCATTCACCACACACACCCACTTCATCTTCCCCAACACTCCAATTCCAAACCCTAGCCTTCATCTCTACCATTTTTCTCTCTTTCACACACAAAAACAACACCAAAATCAAATAAAGAAGGGGAAGACTTGGAAAGGAGCTCATCAAGACTACATGATTGAAGATCAAGATTATAGGATTTGTCTATGAATCTCTATCTCTCTATATCTTTATTTATGTTTTCTTATGACTTGAGATTTGCTTTTATTATGAATATGCTTGGCTAAAATCTCTTATCTTAGGGATTAGATTAGATGGATTTGTAATAGATTGATTTCTTTGTTCAATATATATCTTGATTGTGCTTATTGTTGTCTTTTCAAGTCCTAGATTTATCTCTTGTATGATTGGTTGGCCACCTTTTGTGCATTTCTAATTTGTGATTTGAATCGGGAGAGGATAATTACAATAGATTAGGAGTTTGATACATATCATCTCACTAAACCGGGAGGTTGAGAGTTGGGTGAGGGCTTGTTGATCCTTTGTGCTCTTGGGAGTTATAGGTTAGAAATTGACCGGGGACGGCAATTATGACCCGTAATCTACTGTTTTAGTCGTCCGGGAGGGGGCTAAAACTAGTGGGGAGATCGCCCTAGATAAGTAGGCCATATCAAGATTTAAATTGATTTAGATTGAAGTTCATTACGATCTATCGAAATCTAGTCCCTAGGATAACTTTCATTCAAGTCATTCCCCAATTTATTCACTAAGTTTATGTTATTGTTATTTACTTTTCTTGCTTTATTTAGTTTTGTTTTAGTTCTCAACACCTCTTCATCTTTGGTTGTCTAAATAGATTGAAAACAACTCATTAATAATATTTAGAAGTTTAAATTCACCAATCCTTGTGGAATACGACCTTGCTTCCCTATATTGCAACTACACCGTATACTTGCGGCGTGGTGAAAATAATAGCGAACAAGTTTTTGGCGCCGTTGCCGGGGATTGGTTGAGTTTTTACTTTTGATATTGTGAAAAGTTGTTTCTATCTAATTTAGATATTGTTTTTATGTTTGTTTATTTATATGTTTATTTATTTTTGTTAGAGAAAATTGCTCGACAACCGTAAAAGCGGCATCAAAAATGGATGATGGAAGGAATGAGTTGGTTGAGCAACTCCAACTACAATTGGCATTGATGCAACTTAAGTTGCGTGTTTTGGAAGCCAAAAGAAATTGTAGGCAACCAATGATCCAAAAAGCCTTCCAACCAACACCTTCCTATGGTGAGTATTATGACATGGGGTGCAATGCCATGGAGTGGCAATCACCATTGGAGTATGAGGACTATTTCAATAGTTGGAATTATGAAAATTCTTATTCCACTCAAGAAGGCTTTCAAGGGAGAAATCGATACTATCAAGAGGAGAAATCGAATTCGAAAGACGATCTCCTACAATGCTTCTTAACTACACAAGCTTGGATAGAAAAAAGTCTAGCAAAATCGGAGGTTATGCTAGATGAGCAAAGGAGGTCTTTGGCTACCACTATGGAAAATCAAAAGCGAATTGATGATTTGTGCATGGCCATTAGCCTACGGAATGGAACCTTGTATGAGGAACCAATGCCGATGCTAAGTGAAGAGCCTCAAGAAGTTGAAGAAGAGTATAAAGAAGATGAGGATCAATTCTCCAAACCCCTTGAAGTCGAGAGCCCAACTTTTCCAACACAACCTCTACAATTCCAAAAGGATGAAGATTTCACAAGTTTTAAAGAATGCAAAGTCAAAAATTTTGTCGATCCTTACCTCGACATGGGCGATTCTATGAAGGCTTGCTTCTTTCACTTTTATTTATCTTCATCTTTTGATTTTCACTTTGATTTGTCTAATAAGGAATTGTTTGAGTGTGGTGGTACTCTAGATGGTGAACGAGATTACCATGACGCCCGGGATGTCTCAAGAATTGCAAAGCCACCATATTTTTGGGTCGCGGTGGATGGAGCATGCAAATTTGATGAGAAATGGCCACCGCCTAAGCCTCCACCTCATTTGTGAGTACGAGACAAGTAACCATTTTCTCCTTCATCCAAACTTATTTCTCTTTTGTGTGAAATAAGTTTGGGGGGAGGGTGAAGATGGGTTACTTATCTCGTTTATCCGTTGTTTATTTAATTAGTTAGTCTAGTTTTTGAATAATGAGATTTTGTCTCTGTTTTTGAGCTTTTCCTTGTCTTTTGTTTTTGAGCTTGATTGTTGAAAAACATGAGTTGAATGAAATGTGTGTTGGGCTTATGATATGAATGTTGCTTTTGAAAATAAAATTGTGTGTATCACTTGTGGATTATGCATGAAAAGTTTGAACTTGTGACAAGTGAGCTAAATGTTATACCTCCAAGAACTTGAAAAAGAAAATGAGCTTGTGAGAATTGAGCATTTGATTGTCATACATTTACAATCTCATTTTGTTCTTGAGTGTAAATCATTTGAGCATGTGTGTTGATCTCTAGAACTTGCCATGAGTCCTCTCTTGAAAATAAAAGTAGATGTGTTGTTAATATTGAAGTGATTTAAGGCCATCCTTGTTAGCCACTTGACTTAAATTGTGTCCAAATTCTCATGCGATCCTAGTTTACCCTCTTTGTGCCTTATAGCCTTTCTTTGAATTAACCAATGATGGGTAGAACTTAGATTGTTAGTG
Organism: Salvia miltiorrhiza; assembly: GCF_028751815.1. Classification (NCBI taxonomy): domain Eukaryota; kingdom Viridiplantae; phylum Streptophyta; class Magnoliopsida; order Lamiales; family Lamiaceae; genus Salvia; species Salvia miltiorrhiza. The sequence goes on along the minus strand of NC_080393.1, from coordinate 25,422,862 downwards.
GTTACTTTGATGAAAATGTTTGGGAAATGATTGAAATTGCTTATCAAGCTTTGATTGAGTGAAAATCACTAGTTCCCTATGAGCTTAAAAAGAAAAAGAAATGAAAAAGAAATGAAAATGAATGTGAATAAAAGAGCATAAAGGGGAGTGATTTGCCTTTTGAATCATATCATGATAAGTATCACTAAGGGTGAAAAGAAGAAATGTGGGGATATTGGTTTTTGATTGATTAGAAAAGAGAAATGGTGAATTTGACTTGTTCATTGTGATTGTTAGATTGTGGAATATGAGTCATTTGCCTAAAAACACCTCACCTCACCAAAAAGCCCTCATTACAACCTTATGAAAGCCCTTGTTGATCATTATTTATAACACATTGAAGTATAGAGAGTTAGGATAAATGGCAAGCCTATGGTAGATTGCATACATGGTTCAATTTGAGTGCAAACACGTCCAATCTAAACACTTGAGAGTTGAGTGCATCATTGAAACATCCACATTTGTGAGGATTCAAGCTTGGAGGCCATAATATTGAACTCTTCATCACTTGTGATTTCTTGGAATGCATTTCTACTTGTGATACACTTTTTAAAGATTTTTTGAAAAATTTGAAGCCCTTGAAATGACACCAATTCATTCTCACATGTTTGTTATCTTTTATTTCTCTTCTCTTTGTTGTTTGGGGACAAACAACGCTTTAAGTTTGGGGGGTTGACAAACATGGTTTTTGTACCTCAATATCGCATGAATTGTTGTCATTTTCCCCCATGAATTGATTGCTAATATGTGTTTGTATCCCAATTTTGAGTTTTGATTCCTTGGTGTAGTTTTGGAGTGATTTCTGGGAAAATCAAGGATTAATTGGAGGATTTTGAAGACATGAGATCGAAGTACGTCTCGATAGGAATTCGTGAGCGCAAACGGTGACCAAATCCGAGTCCGGACGAGGGAGAACGGAGCCGAACAAGCTGACTGCGCATAAAGCCCAAGCACCCGCGGTCCGGGCCGCGGCCACGGGCCCGACCGCGGGCCTCTGCTCCAAAATTGCCCAGTAACCCGCGGTCCGGGCCGCGGCCACGGGCCCGACCGCGGGCCTCTGCTCCAGAGCAGTCCAGAACGTTTTTTACAGTCACCCGCGGTCCGAGCCGCGGCCGCGGCCCATGACCGCGGCCTCCCCTGCTTCCAGCCACGTTTTCAACCGCGGTTCATGCCGTGACCGCGGGGAAGAGGCGGGGATCCGCCTTTTGGTGGGCCCAGACGTGATTTTTAGCCCAAAACTCCATTTTTCCCCTCTTTTCTCATATCATTCACCACACACACCCACTTCATCTTCCCCAACACTCCAATTCCAAACCCTAGCCTTCATCTCTACCATTTTTCTCTCTTTCACACACAAAAACAACACCAAAATCAAATAAAGAAGGGGAAGACTTGGAAAGGAGCTCATCAAGACTACATGATTGAAGATCAAGATTATAGGATTTGTCTATGAATCTCTATCTCTCTATATCTTTATTTATGTTTTCTTATGACTTGAGATTTGCTTTTATTATGAATATGCTTGGCTAAAATCTCTTATCTTAGGGATTAGATTAGATGGATTTGTAATGGATTGATTTCTTTGTTCAATATATATCTTGATTGTGCTTATTGTTGTCTTTTCAAGTCCTAGATTTATCTCTTGTATGATTGGTTGGCCACCTTTTGTGCATTTCTAATTTGTGATTTGAATCGGGAGAGGATAATTACAATAGATTAGGAGTTTGATACATATCATCTCAATAAACCGGGAGGTTGAGAGTTGGGTGAGGGCTTGTTGATCCTTTGTGCTCTTGGGAGTTATAGGTTAGAAATTGACCGGGGACGGCAATTATGACCCGTAATCTACTGTTTTAGTCGTCCGGGAGGGGGCTAAAACTAGTGGGGAGATCGCCCTAGATAAGTAGGCCATATCAAGATTTAAATTGATTTAGATTGAAGTTCATTACGATCTATCGAAATCTAGTCCCTAGGATAACTTTCATTCAAGTCATTCCCCAATTTATTCACTAAGTTTATGTTATTGTTATTTACTTTTCTTGCTTTATTTAGTTTTGTTTTAGTTCTCAACACCTCTTCATCTTTGGTTGTCTAAATAGATTGAAAACAACTCATTAATAATATTTAGAAGTTTAAATTCACCAATCCTTGTGGAATACGACCTTGCTTCCCTATATTGCAACTACACCGTATACTTGCGGCGTGGTGAAAATAATAGCGAACAAGTTAGAAAATAATGTGAGATTGAAGCTTGCTTCGAATCAAGCCTTTCAACAAAGATGCAGTTACAAATCTGTGGCATGCATCATGTTACTGTCATATAAAATTAAATAATGCAGTTAGTTCATAAATTCTAAACAATACAAACCTAGATACACAACTTCTGAAAATTTTAATCTAAATTGGTTTAATTCAGTTCATAGAATCATAAAAGAAAAAAACCCTTGCCAGCGGCATTCACAACAAAATTATACTAAAAAACTAGACGGAGAAAATTCATGTATTGACCGAAAATAGATTTCCCTTAGCAGAAGACTGTTCGCAGCAACGTTCATAAATTCAGTCTAAATTGTTTAATTCAATTCATAGAATCATAAAAAATAAACCTTGGCACTGTCATTCACAACAAAATTATATTAAAAAAAAACAGGCGAAGAAATTTCATTTATTGAACGAAAATAGATTTATCTTAGCAGAAGATTGTGCTTATCCAGCAGAGAACAATAGAGATGTAATCAAATTCGTTGAAAGTGAGGATCTTCATCTATATTCAATGAAAGTAAATTTACCATATAACAGCACTGTTCGTCTCCAGCCGATTCATCGAATTGAGTGAAGGTCGAAACTGGAGATATTGAACAAAAGGGAAAATCCCTTCGCAGACACTTTTTTTGCAAAACAACAATTAAAATATGAGAGCAAAATTTCACAAATTGAATAGGGCTATGAAGATATTTTGATGGAACCTAGAATATTGCTCCATGCTAGCGGATTTGATCACACAAGAATAGGAATCGAGTAATTCATGGGATTTGTTAAACATACCAAATCAGATGAATTAGAGATTACAAATTTGTCCTTCTGCGATTAAAAAATGAAAGTAAACATTATTTAATTACATGAAAATTCATATCAAGAAATTATATGGACCCTTGATTGAGATTAGATGAATGGTCTAGATGTTGTCTCTATTCTTCATATAAGAAAGTGGTTGCAATAGAATGCAACCCTATATATATATATATATATATATATATATATATATATATATATATATATATATATATAGGGAGAGGTTCAAGAAAGAACCATTAAATAAAAGAAGAACGGAGAACCATTTTCAGCCATTCGATCATCAAGATCTACAGTGGATGTATCATCTTGTTGGATGAATGCAGATCCTGGGTTCGAATCCTGAAGGGATCAATTTTTTTTTATTTTTTTGAGTGCATTAATTTTAACAACGAATACATTAATTTTTACAGTAGATGCATTTGATTTGATGGTTCTCACGTTCTCACAAATAATGTAGTTCTCTCTAGAACCACACCCTATATATATATATATATAGGGGAGGACTAGAATAAAAACACTCTTAAGTGTATAAAATATAAATGATTTTCAGCCTTTAGATCATCAAGATCTACGGTTGATTCGTAACCCTGTTGGATGAATTTGTGGTCCTGAATTCGAATCCCAAAGGTAACAAAAATTTATTTTTCGCGATTCGTAACTCTGTTGTATGAATTCGTAACCCTGTTGGATAAAATTCATACATTAAAAAACGTTTATATTTATATTTTAAAAAGTGTTTTCACTGTAGCCCTCCCCTATATATATATATATATATATATATATATATATATATATAGGGGCGCGCTCCTATGAGACCCCCTATTTTTCGTGTAACATGAGTACAATGAATAAGACATATAATACTAATGAACAAAACGTATATCTAATGAACAAGATGTATATACTGATGAAAAATAAAATTTAAAAAATTCGTAATGAATAAGACATATATACTGATGAACATGGCCGTATATACTGATGAACAATACAGTATGTACTGATGAATAACAAAATTTAAAATATTCTGCTCCCTCCAGGATTCGAACCCTGCGAAAAAAAATCACCTTCCAAATACAATATCAGCCATAGGATTGATAAAATAAACGCACCAGATCGTGCCATAGATCTCACTAAAATTAGAGGGTCTCATTGGAGCGCCCCCTATATATATATAAATATATATATATATATACACATACATACATAGGTATCAAAAAATTTATACTCCTCACGTCCACGAAAATATGTTACTATAATTTATCATTTTTGTTCGTCTGCATGTCCTAACTCTAGTTTATATTTAATGATGAATTATAATATAAATAATATTTTTTCTGATTACTACAATAAATTATAGTGTTATAATTATGTTAATTAGAGTACTAAATATGATGAGATTATTATTAACCCCCAATTTATAGTAATCTGATTAATCTCAAACGTTTATGATTTTGGTGAATGTTAGAAATTATCTATATTCTTGATAATTTATTTATTATTTTGATTATTTTTTGCAACATGGGGTATTTTAAATATATGGCTATAATTTATTTATCATTTTGACTTTTTTTTTTGCAATATGGGGTATTTTAAACATACTCCCCCTCAAATAACTTCCTAATAGGGGCGACACGAATTTTAAGAAAAAGTTATTAAGAGTATTACTAATGGAGAAAATGTGTTATAATTAGTATTGAGAATGCTGAAAGGTTGAAAAATAAAAATAAATAAAGTATTATTAGTGGTGGGGTAATGTCCCAAAAGGGATATGAAGTTATTTTGGGAACGCAGGAAGTATGATTTATATTGTATATCATAATAATTCATGCTATATGAACTACAATCATTAATTGCTTGATAAAATCACAACACACGATAATTTATTTTAAGTCTCAATTGAACAAAATCATATTAATAATTATTAGAATTGAGTACATTAGCTCAGTAAATTAACTTATAGATAAATAAGAGGCCCAATTGCCAGAAGTTTTTATTTGTTACGTACATCAAAACTTTTACTATAAGTGTTGATTTAATTTCCCTTTTAGTATTAGAAAAAAAAATTATTATAATACATTATAGTGCTATATATCATTTACAATAAATATGATGAGATTATTATTAATACATAATTTATTATATGATGATAATATGATGAGATTATTATTAATACATAATTTATTATATGATGATCACTACAAAAAAAAGTTTCTAGTAGTGACATGAGGCTTGGTAGCTAATATTCGTGTCACAAAAATTAGTGGCGTTAATTTGAAAATGTAACTATTAGTGATTAGCTACATCATCAAATACCACTAATTTTTATGACACACATAATAGCTACCGAGCCTCATGTAACTAGTAGAATTTTTTTTTTGTAGCGGATTAAATTTATGATATAGTTATAAAAATAAAAAGATAATTTTAATAGTAAAATTTAAGTTATTATATTTATGAATGGTTCTGCTTCGCTCTCTCTATTGCATATATATAGATTTGTCTTGGTTTTTTTTTTTATACAGCTACAGAAAAAGGTTGAAGAAAAGTAATATTTGCAGGTTAAGAGTGAGAGGATCGGAACATGTTCCATCTGGGGAAGCTAACCGCCAGCACAATAATTTCGTGTTGATTATATCACTACTCAATCATATTATTATAAATAATAGAGTAATGCTGAACAGCCAAACTGTGGTTACCCACAATTTACTTAAGTAGAAAATAATTTAATTTATTTAATTTATTTTTTAAAATAAAAATAAGATTTAGTTATTTTATCATATTCTCTATATTATAGTTATTTTTTTTAATTTTTTGGTAACTTTTTTATTTTTAATAAAAAATAAATAAAAAATAAGAAATGCAAAAAAAATTAAAAAAATAAGTACAATGTAGAGAATATAATAAAATAACTAAATTCTATTTTTATTTAAAAAAATAAATTAAATAAATCAAGATTATCCTTATTATATTAATGTGTGGGTGGGCATAGATTTATTGTAATAATATAATATTACTCCAAAGTCTACACACACATATACATAGAAAACACATATATTATAGATACGAAAATAATGATGTCCTCCAATCTCAGCATTTCATCATTATTACCTCACTTCCGTCATCTCAACATGACCCTTTTTTGCCTTATAATTTCCATTGAACCGCCCATCTCCTCTTCTTCTTCAACCTCAAACATCAAGCCCCTTAAATGGAGCAAGACTACATATTGGAAAATGAAGAATTCCATTAAATTAAACTTGCATAGCTTCTGATGGATTTCTTTCAATTGAGAAGAAGGAGAAGAAACCCTAGTTTCTACTTGTGATGATCTGAGATTAAGGTTTTCTTTCTTCAACTTTCTCTCGGGGGAATTGAAGCATGACGGTCCGATTATTTATTTCCAGCAAAGTAAATCTATCTATTTATTGAGTTCGAAACCGTAATTTCTGTGTGTGTGTGTGTGTGTTTAATTCATTTATAGTCTTATATATTATTGGTTGTTCTCTCTCTCTAGATACCTTTCTTCCTCTATCTTAATTTGTTCCATATATTTGAAACCAGAAATAGTTTCTGTTTCAAAAATCGAAACGGTGAAATTCAGCTGATATTGTGGAGTTAGCAGACAAAGTCTTCTGAAAACTTTTATCTATATATGGATCAACTGATGTGTGTATCTATTGAATTGTCGGAATATTCTAGTTAGGGTTTGATTAAATAGGAGTATTAATTTTCATCATGTTGTTTGAGATATATATTCAGACATGCTTTTCATATATTCCGCGCGCCGGCCGATTGAATGAATGACATATCATATATAATTATTTTTTCTTGCTTATCTACTTCACAATGAGAGTGTCATGATAAACATATATAATTACTCATTTCTTAATTTCATAAAAGTTTTTGGTGGAGTTCTTCGTAGATCAATTGCTGCTTTTAACCAACTCTCTATTTTCTTATTTTTATTTTTTCGTTTTTCCTATACAAAATTATCCAGAAACTAGTTTGTAATTGTGTGGCTATATATATTTTCTCATCTGATGCAGAAAATCAGGCATGAATATTAATATTTCAATTTTCAACTCGCAAAAGAAAAGAATGAAAATAAGAAGTATGAATATTAATTAATATAGTGCAAGCATATGCTTCAATAAATTTTGGCAGATTTATCTCATTTATTTGAGGTCTTCCAGACGTAAATATCATCATCGACGATTAGTACATAATAATAATAATAATAATAATAATAATAATAATAATAATAATAATAATAATAATAATAATAATAATAATAATAATAATATGTCGTAGCTTTTGGAGATACTGTTTTTGGGGTCATTAATTAGTAATGCCAAAAATGGTGGAGATTTCTGGCAAGAAATGATTGTGCCTTCTCATTTGTAAGTAATTTATTGTAATTAAGCTGGTACTCACACTCATGATTATATATCAGGACGTGTTAAATCCACTCATATTACTGATTAATTAGACCAAACTCTTAACCAATTAATTTGGCCATCCACACACACACACACACATGTACACACACACATACATATTGTCTATATCAATTTATTATTTATACTACAATAATACTTTTTATATATTACAAGTAATATTTTTATTAATTTATGATTTAAAGAATGAGGTTTCACTTCAGCATAACCCAATATATATATAGGGGTGGCGCACTCCAGTGAGACCCTCTATATATCATGAGACACTGAGTACAATGAATAAGACATATATACTGATGAACAAGGTAGTATAGGCAGTATATACTGATAAATAACGAAAATTAAAAAATTCGTAATGAATAAGACATATATACTGATGAACAAGGTAGTATAGGCAGTATATACTGATAAATAACGAAAATTAAAAAATTCGTAATGAATAAGACATATATACTGATGAACAATGCAGTATATACTGATGAATAACAAAATTTAAAATATTTTGCTCACTCTAGGATTCGAACCCTGAGAGAAAATTTCACCCTCTAGGTACAATATCAGCCATATGATTGATAAAATAAACGCACGAGATCGTATCTTATATCTCACTAAAAATAGTGGAGTATAAAATTGGAGCGCTCCCCTATATATATATATATATATATATATATATATATATATATATATATATATAGGGGCGCGGTCCAGTGAGACTCCCTATTTTTTGTGTAACATGAGTACAATGAATAAGACATATAATACTAATGAACAAAACATATATCTAATGAACAAGATGTATATACGTACTGATGAAAAATAAAATTTAAAAAATTCGTAATGAATAAGACATATATACTGATGAACAGAGTCGTATATACTGATGAACAATGTAGTATATACTGATGAATAATAAAATTTAAAATATTCTGCTCCCTCCAGGATTCGAACCCTGCAAAAAGAATCACCCTCCAGATATAATATCAGCCATAAGATAAAATAAATGCACTAGATCGTGCCCTAAATCTCACTAAAATTATAAAGTAAATTATAATATACAAAAAGGTATATAGTAAACACATGGAGTATAAATGTATCAAAAAAAGAAAAAGAACATGGAGTATAAAAGATATACTAGATGCAAATAATGCCTGGTCACAAGTCGCACAACGACAATTTGCAATGAGAAAACATGCAGAAGAAAAATCACACAACGACAATTTGCGATGTCCACAAAATATGAGAGAAAATGTGTGTAAATTGGTGCATGTTATCCGAGCTATAAATTCACTCACTTATCATATTTTTGTATGTGGGTGATTCGAATAAAGAAAATAGTATAGATTATTTGTTCTAGCACAATCAATACCCTGTAATTCGACATTAAAAATATTAAGAATGTTGGTAATCCTTGACATCATCTAATGATACGCAGTGGAAATAACACAGTCAAGGAAAAGATCTAGATTTACAATTGATTCATGTGTAGAGATTACAAACTCACAACAATTAGAATAACTTACTTGTTGTGTAGCAAACAATCTTCTAACAATCCTTCTAGCAATTCCTGCAGTTGAATCCACTACTATGGTATCCAAATATATTGTAGATTCGATGCAGGAACAATTTCCGATGCACAATTCAATCTTCGAAAGCTAGGAAATCTCCGATTGAATTCTATAGTGCTCTAAGTGTTTTCTCTCTTGTGTTTTCACGTATCTCACGTGTGTTCATCTCTAAGACAAAAGAAATATATTCCTATTCTTATAGAAATAAGACACGCCTGTAAACCCTAGGTTAAACAGGCCGGGCTTTTCTTTTGTCTCCAATTAATTAATCAAATAGTCAAACTATTTACTAATTAATTAAAGCTTATTAGAATATATCAAATATATCCTAATCTAGTCCATATATCTTTCAAAGAATTCTATTTCATGATATGTATTCAAATAAATAATAACAATTGATTGCAAAAACTGTGTGTATTTGTTGGCGAAGTGACTGACCTCATGAGTTCGAGTCTATCGTAGCGTGGTTTTCAAATTTTCATTATTTATTTGAGTAATTTATCAAAAACAAAAAACTTGAGTATTGTTGAAGTTTCACATTTGTCGATATTATATGATTGGTTGCTAATACCCCGTATGTCACATTTGAATTCAAATTCATACAGGATAATTATCACAATAACTTATATAAATTCGTATTATCAACCAAAATTTGTAATTAAATGGGTCAAGATTCAGATGCAGCCACAAATCCTAATCCAAACTAATATTTAAATACTTATTCATAATATTTCACCGACAATCTTACATGTTACAATCCCTTAGACGAACAAAGATTTGGACCTAGACACAAATTTCATTAATTCTATTTATATTAATTTGATGACGTATATATAAAATTTCATAAGTGTGAGACACTCATACATGTGAAAAATTATAAAACAGGTCAAGATCCGAATTTAGATTCATACATAATAGTAAGGGAGAAAGACATAAGTAACCAAAATGAGATAGTTTAGGACTTATATAGCCACCACTAATAAAACATGACTTTAGGGGTCAAAAGCTATTGAAAATACATTATTACCCTTACTAATTACTGAATAAAAATAAAACTAAACTAAAATAAATTTTGGCTTACAAAATATAAAGTAAAACAAAATAGAAAATTGATTTTGACCTTAACAATTAAAAAAAAAAAAAACCTAATTAAACTAATTCAAACCCACCGATCAAATTTCTTCACATTTTCAAGCCTTTTCTTTGAACGGCATTCCTCCGGTGGCTCTCTCTCCCGTTCTTCGAAAGACAACCCCATCTGCAAGATCGACCGCATCCTCAAAGTCCACAACACGCAGCGCACCATCAGCGATTCGAGGACTACCGTGACGCCGTCAAGATAAGCGCCGCCGTCAAGATACGCGCCAAGCGCAACTCCTGTTGCGCCGCCGACGGCAACGAGCTGCTCCGCTTCCACTGCGCCACCTTCACCTGGGGTTTCTCTATTTATCTCTCTCTCTCTCAAGCGCCGCTCTTCTTCTTCCAAAAACCTCCAGCGGTGGCACCACCCGGAGACCTTTGTTCCTCTCCAGTGCAGCAGCGGCGACGACCTTCCTTTCACACCGCATCTGCTCGCTCACGGGTAGCACCAGCCGAACCTCACGGGCCACCGTCGACGCGCCGCGCCAATTACCCACTGGACCTCTTCCATTCTCCAAGCTCCGGACACCGCCTCAAGGTTAGTTTCACTGTAATCGGACGCCAATTGATTTGAAGATTTGAACTTAGTTTGTTTTTTTTTTTTTTTGAATTTATGGGCGTCCTTGTTGCTTGTAACTTTTTAGAAACGGGTCTTTCCTTCTCCATTTTGAGTGATCGAATTTCAAATCCACACTAATTCGAATCAATCTTTCTAATTATTGAACATACTTACATGATTTTGATTGTGGATTGGGTTTGTTGTTGATGCCTTGGTTGCCATGGAAGAAGGTAACACCCATTTCTAGAAAAGTTAATGGGTGGACAAGAAACAACTTATAACAGTGAAAATGGAAAAGATTCTGAATTGTCGGGTTTTTTCGCCGAATTATAGGTGGTTTGTAATGACAAGATGAAGCGGCAAGAAATGAGAAGTCTTTTGAGCATGTTAGTAAAGAAAATATTGCTGGGAGACGACTTCTGCCCGAAGGTGTTGGATTTCAGGCTAGCGAAGTTGAAGAAGAAGGAGGACATGATCAAAAATCTAAAATACTTGCTTTGAGATTGCAGCGTTGATGCCTCTGTTAGAATTTCGGGAAATTAGTGTAGCCAAACGCTATGGGCTTACCCTCGATCCTAAGGTTCTTGAACTGTGTACGAATTTATGAATTGTGCAACAATTAATTTAATAAATTAAATTAATTGTGTATAAATTTATCAATTGAGTACGAATTTACCAATTATACGAATTTTTACTTGTGTGTTAACTGTGTATAGATTATTATATCAATTGTGTATTAATTTATTTAGTAAATTAAATTTACCGTGTACGAGTTTATGAACTGTGTATAATTAATTTAAAAAATTAAATTAATTGTGTACATGTGGATGAACTATGTACTTAATTAATAATTTAATTAACTAGCTAATTTATAAAATTTAAATATTTGTTAATTTTTAATAATAACGGTTGATTTTGTTCAACTGTGCACGTATTATACTCAATTGTGCACAAAATAAATATTTTAAAAATAATAAATAAATATGTAACTTAATTAATAAAAAATTAACTAATATACTTAATTAGAAATTTAATTAACTAGCTAATAGTTGAGGTTTGGATTAGAGATAATCTGTTCAATAGCAGACCCAAATCAAGAATGCGAGGCATCCTAGGATGTTTAGTTTTTAAGATAAAAAATAATCAATCATTTGAATAGATTATGAGTATCTACTTTTGAGTAGTTTTCATAACTAAAATTAGTAAGATCAACATCTTATTTATTTAGAGGGATATATTTGAAAGCTTTTGATTAACATCTTATTTAAATTAGTTTTATTTAAATTTATAAGTGTGGTTCGCTCGCCATTATCAAATGTATTGTGTACCAAAATGGATGAATTGTGCACGAATTATTCAACTGTGTACAAATTCTTCATTCGTGCACTTATTTTGAATTTTATTAACTATGCACTTGTTATATCAATTGTGCACTTATTTGAATTTTATCAATTGTGCACGTATTATATCAACTGTGTACAAAATTATCAAGTGTGTATGAGTATTCAATTGTGTAAATAACAAATATGTTGAAAAATAAGCAAGTTAACCAACAAATTACAAAGCAATAATTAAAATTAAGTATTGAAATGTATTAATAAACATTATATTCAATATAACGAGTTAATTGTGTTCATATTCACCACTCACTCAAACATAGTGAACATATATCACATGTAACTTAAGTGTAGTAAGTGTATATGTTAGTGTACACATAATAACATCTTAGTAATTTACACGTGTTTCATTAAAAACAAATATCCAATTTGATTTGTTAACCATCGAAATGAACATAGGAGGTTCAATTTCTTAATTTCCATTGCTCAAACACCCTCAAATCGGCCAAAATGAATTGTTCTACGGTGCACAATGACAGTGCATAATGTTAGAACACAGTTGAATGCATACACAGTTGTGGGCTAACTATCCTTTAAACGGGGCATATTTTAGAAATTGAGATGCAATTAGATGAAGTTAAAATTGAAAATGTATTAGTTAACATTATATTCAATATAATGAGTTAATTGTGTTCATATTCATCACTCGCTCAAACATATTGAACATATATCACATGTAACTAAGAGTGGCAAGTGTATATGTTAGTATACATATAATAACATATTAGTAATTTACACGTGTTTCATTAAAAACAAGCATCCAATATGATTTTTTAACCATTGAAATGAACTTATGAGGTTCAATTTCTTAATTTCCATTGCCCAAACACCCTCAAATCGGCCAAAAAAAATTATTCTACGGTGCACAATGTCAATACACAGTTGAATGCATACACAGTTGTGGGCTAACTACCCTTTAAGCGGGACATATTTTAGTAATTAAGATGCAATTAAGTGAAATTAAGTATTCAAATGTGTTAGTAAACATTATATTCAATAAAATAAGTTAATCGTGTTCATATCCATCACTCGCTCAAACATATTGAACATATATCACATGTAACTTAAGTGTAGTAAGTGTATATATTAGTGTATATATAATAGCATCTTAGTAATTTACACATGTTTAATTAAAAACAAGTTTCAAATTTGATTTATTAAGCATTAAAATGAACTTAGCAGGTTCAATTTCTTAATTTCCATTGCCCAAACACCCTCAAATTGGCCAAAAGGATTTGTTCTACGGTGCACAATGACAATGCACAATGACAGTACACAGTTGAACACATACACAGTTGTGGGCTAACTACCATTTAAACGGGGCAAATTTTAGTAATTGAGAAGCAATTAAGTAAAATTAAGTATTCAAATGTGTTAGTAAACATTATATTCAATAAAATAAGTTAATCGTGTTCATATCCATCACTCGCTCAAACATATTGAACATATATCACTTGTAACTTAAGTATAGTAAGTGTATATATTAGTGTACATATAATAATATCTTATTAATTTACACGTGTTTCATTAAAAACAAGCATCCAATTTGATTTATTAACCATTGAAATGAACTTAGGAGTTCAATTTCTTAATTTTCATTGCCCAAACACCCTCAAATCAGCCAAAATGAATAGTTCTACGGTGCACAATGACAGTGCACAGTTTAATGCATACATAGTTATCCGGTTGATTTTGATCAAACGTGTACAAATTGAATCAACTGTGTACGCATTATAGTCAACTGTGCGTAAAATAAATATAATAATAATAATAATAATAATAAATAAATATGTAACTTAATTAATAAAAATTAAATAATATGATAATATGATTAATTAGTAATTTAATTAACTAGCTAAATTAACAAAATTAAATATTAATTAATTTTTAATAAGAAATAATTAAGCTAATTCATAAATAATATGTCAACTGTGTATATTGTTCAACTGTACACACATTACACGGTTGATTTTGATCAAATGTATACAAATAGAATCAACTGTGTACATATTATAGTCAACACGGTTGCCTTTCTTGACAACATAGACTAATGGATAGTCATTCTGTTCCAAAAGCAGTCGAAAAAAATCTGTATCACTTTTCAAGGCAACTTTTGTTCTCCTACCATCGCTCATGCTCGTCAGATAATGAAACAAATAATCAGAGGCGCTTTCATCACAATTCAGTTGCTCGTTAATCCCTCGTACTAGATTATCATAGGATAACAAACCCACAGGCATGTATAAAACAACCTCGTCCCCACCTATGTAATTGGATCTCTCCCAATGACCACCATGGCGAATTGCTACACGTCTTGACGACATATCTGCAAAAGAAGTGCATATAAATTAGTAAATATGTTTTCAACTGTGCACAACAATTAAAATCAACTGTGTACGCATTTTAGTCAAGTGTGCGCAAAATAAATATTATAACAATAATAAATAAATATATAAATTAATTAATAAAAAAATAAATAATAAGCTCAATTAGTATTTTAATTAAGTATATAAATTAACAAAATTAAATATTAATTAATTTTAATAAGAAATAATTAAGCTAATTTATAAATAATATGTCAACTGTGTATATTGTTCAACTATGCACACATTTATACGGTTGATTTTGATCAAACGTGTACAAATTGAATCAACTGTGTATGCATTATAGTCAAGTGTGCTCAAAATGAATATTATAATAATAATAAATAAATATGTAACTTAATTAATTAAAAATTAAATAATGTGATTAATTACTAATTTAATTAACTAGATAAATTAACAAATTTTAATATTGATTAATTTCTAATAAGAAATATTTAAGCTAATTCATAAATAATATCTCAACTGTGTATGTTGTTCAACTATGCACACATTTACACGGTTGATTTATATCAAATGTGTACAAATTTAATCAACTGTGTACGCATTATAGTCAAGTGTGCTCAAAATAAATATTATAATAATAATAATAAATAAATATGTAACTTAATTAATTAAAAATTAAATAATATGATTAATTACTAATTTAATTAACTAGATAAATTAACAAATTTAAATATTGATTAATTTCTAATAAGAAATATTTAAGCTAATTCATAAATAATATCTCAACTGTATATGTTGTTCAACTATGCACACATTTACATGGTTGATTTATATCAAATGTGTACAAATTTAATCAACTGTGTACGCATTATAGTCAAGTGTGCTCAAAATAAATATTATAATAATAATAAATAAATATGTAACTTAATTAATAAAAAATTAAATAATATGGTTAATTAGTAATTTAATTAACTAGATAAATTAACAAAGTTAAATATTAATTAAATTTTAATAAGAAATAATTAAGATAATTCATTAATAATATGTCAACTGTGTATATAGTCAAATGTGCACAACATTTATACGGTTGATTTTGATCAAACGTGTAAAAATAGAATCATTTATTGTGCACGTATTAATTTAATTAACTAGCTAAATTAAATAAATTAAATAGTATTGATTAGTGAATTTAATTATTATACAACTGTTTAAGTATTATAGTCAACTGTGTATATTATTCAACTGTGCATATTATTTACACTGTTGATTGACTTTGTACATAGTTGATGTTTTACAACTGTGTCGTTGTGGATGCAACTGTGTTTATGTTTATTTTATATTTTTCACACTCAATGTGGTCTTAAACGTGAAAAAAACAAAATTTTATCATACAAGACAATAAATCTCATTTTGATATCAATATATTCTTAACTGTGTCATTTATATATACAACACAGTCAACATAAAGACACTGTGCAATTTAGCTCAACTGTGTAGCTAAGAACACCTTCATATCTCCCAACTGTGTCTTCAAAATCAAGCATTTATTTTATATTTTTCACACTCAACGTGATCTTAGACGTGTAAAACCTAAATTTTATCATTACGCAACAACAAATCTCGATTTTGATTCCAATATAGTCTTAACTGTGTCATTTACGTAGAAGCTACTGTGTACTGAAATTTTCTCACCAAAATCAGAAAATAAAACATACAATTGATACATTTGCTATGAATTTAACATACATACCTAAATAAAATCAGAATGCCCAAAGAATTTCGTCCGACCCAAGCTTTTTTGTATAAAAAATTGTTAATTTTTTCAGAATTTTCGTGGGTTTTCGTCGAGAGAAAAACAAAGAGATGAAGAATGAATTTTTTCAGAATTTTCGTGGGTTTTCAGCACCAACCTACCTTGTATTTGCATTTACTATCACATTAATTGATTTGTACGGTGAATCCTTAACATGTGAAATTCTCATTGTTGAGGAAGATAGCTTCATTTATGAGAAGAAGCTGCAATTCGAAAATGAGCAAGAGAGAGAGAGATAGTCAATTAGAGAAGAGAGAGAAAGAGTTGTTGGGTGGTTGGCTGATTTGGAAGAGAGAGAAACTCATTTAGAAAAGAGAGAGCAATTTCATTTTTCTTTTATTTTTATTCTTTAATTAGTAAGGGTATGTTTGTCTTTTCAATGCCTTTTGACCCCTAAAGTCATCTTTTATGTGTGGTGGCTATATAAGTCACAAACTATCTCATTTTGGTTACTTGTGGGAATTCTCACTAATAGTAATATATATGTATATAAAATTAATTTAATAATATTTATTTATATTTAAATTCAAATCTTGTCCCATCTCACCGATGTCAACATTTTTCTACTGTTCCTTTACAAATTATAACTTAGCCATAAATTAAAGAGTAATTCTATTAGCAGTGCCCCATTTTGTGTGCATGTATTGACTTAGTGGTAAGAGGTTAATGTCTAAAATCTAGGTTCGAGTCCTCCGTCATGCACGCGGTCATTATAAATTTCTTTATTTACTTTTGTAATTTATTAAAAACTAAATAAATTAAATTTATTATTTTATCCCATAATTCATATATGATTCTTTTTATAGTCATTTTTTTATGTAGGCTCCAACCACACACAAACGTAACTCACGATAGAAACTCATCTTGATCGTTTTCATAACCAAATTAAATTCCAAATCTTATTATAATGCTCAAACGCAACTCAAGCAAATGTCTTTGGTGCAAAATAAAATAAAGTTTTGTCTCCATTGGGGATTCCAACTTCGACGAAGCCCTTTTTTTTATTGCCATCAATTCCATCTGTATCTGGAGAGGCTGTGTTTAAACTTAGAGAATCCAGTGAAGATGATAAGGATTCACAAGATGGTGAAACATAGAACAGAAAGGTTTATATATAATCTTGTATTAGATATGGAACTTAGGATGCTTCAGATTATAGATGAAGATGATGGTGTCCAACAAAAGAAACAGACTTTCATTGAATTTCTCTTAGATTATATATTCAACATCTCCAAGAAACAGACTAACACAACCAGATCCTGCCATTGTTCAGATCCTCACTCTCCCATGTCACTAGAAACAAAGGCCGGAGGGTTAGCATTAATTATCTGTGGATCCATCAATTTCTTCGCCGATGCAATCATCAACACATGTGCACACAAACCTCCTTGGCTTTGGCAATCAAGTGAGAAAATAGTTGTTACTTTGTTATCTATTATTAATTGGGATGCCTTTCAAATTAAGAAGGCACCTGCAAAGTACGTGGTGCCATCAACCATCTCTTCCAGTATTGTAGTTTAAAGTTCCATATCCAACGACTATACAAAATTGAGATCTAATTTAACTTATAAAAAGATTAAATTTAATTTAGGGACTATGAATTATAGGCTAACATAGTAAATTTATAATTATCTTTTATTATTATTTACATGAGGGGCTACAGAGAGTAAGAACATCCACGGTAGTGAGCCCCTTAAAGGGGTTTTTAGGTGGTCCCGACCACTTAAGAGTCACTTCTTCACATCAAGACTCTCTAATTTTATTTTAAATGTATTTCTAAATTAAATTAAATATTACATTTAACAACATAAATTTCTTTAAAATTAAAATCTAACATTACATTAATTTTTAAAAAGTTTATAATAATTGACAAATTATTAAAAACAGATTAAAAAGTAAAAAATAAATTAAAAAAAAGATTAAGAAATAAAGGAAAAAAATGAAAATCATTTCAGCCAAACGACTCTTTCAAAATAAAAAATCCCTCAATTCAAGGCTCGCCGAGTGGGCATGGACGAGCCCTGCTATAGATGCTGCTAAAATGAGACTGTGAATAGAATTACGCTAAATTTAATCCTTAGAAATCAACCCTAAATTAAATCCTCAAAAAAAAAAAAAGACGAAGCCCAACAATAACGCAGCAAGTGTTCGAAAACATCGTAGGCCCAAACGAGAAGTTCATTATCATATCGCCTGTCTAAGTTGCTGTTACATAACGCGATTTTGGAAATTCCAAAATCTTATCGCACGCGCCGCATTCATCACGCGCTACTCAGACCCTTACTTTCCCACTTTCCGATTTCCTGCGTAGGAAATATCTCCCTCACGCACACCGCAGAACCCTAAATATTGAATAATCAGTATCTGTTTGATTGGGGGTTCTGGATTCTATTCAAGCTGCATATTTTGTTCAGTTGCCGATTCAATCTTCGTTTAATTACGTAGATTTTGGAGGGTTTAAATGTCGGAGGCTTCTAGGTCTCGTGTAACCATCACCCTGGGACGCAGCGGGCAGGTAATTTTGTTGTTTAAAGGTTTTCTAGTTTCATGCTGTCACTAATTTGCTTTGGAGTTGTGGAATTTTTCGATTGGGCAAATTGTTAACTTTCGTGAATCGTGATGTTTGTGATTGACGAGATGGCATTAATCTTGTGAGTCGGTGTATGGATGTTGATGAGCTTCAACAATTTGATTGTGCATAAAGTGGGAAACTGTAATGTAGTTTGCAATTGGGAGAGAAGAAAGACAAAAAACGTTTATACGCATGTGCTTCTGGGATGCATCTTCGAAGCCATTGCATTATGTGTCATTATGATGTTTCTTGCTTTGTTGTAGGTTGTCAAAAAACCTGGAAGTTCGTTGGCTAGTTCTTTCACTGATGAGCATCCAACTGTAGGAAGCAAAAGGCCGGTTCGAGAGAGGCTTGGAAGTAATGTTGATTCATCTGCCGAAGTCAATCATAAGAGGTCTGTTTCTTGTGTTAACAACTTCAGCTTGCTTGCGGGCACCCTGTGTCGTGGGTCTGCATAGTATGGCAGCCTTTGTGATATTGTAATAATGATTGGATACTAACAGGGACTTCATAAATTGTCAGCATAGAAGACGAGGTCTTAAATTAAATGATACTGAAAGCTAATGTACTAGTAAATTATGTTAGTTAACAAGCACCTGTAATTTTTGCATGTTTTGCAGGCTGCGGAGAGATGGTAGGCCTGCCAATGATTTTGATGGTAAATAGCTTGTCTTTGTGTTTTAAAATTCTTTAATGCTCATTTGGTTTTGGTTGGTGAATAATTTTTAAATTCTGGTGATTTCAATTGAATAAAAGACATGCAACTTAGTAAGGGTGATCTTCGGTACAAAATCATGCAAAAAAATATATTGAAGCAAACTCAAAACGGCCAGCAGAATGGTGGGGATCTCCGCAACATTCTATCAAGACCTGCTCAATCTTCTACAAATAGTGTAGCCACAAGGGACAGGATGCCTGAGCCAAAAGATGCTAGAATGCGTTATCCGGAACCAAGAGATGGCAGGCAGCACTTTACAGAGACCATGGATGGTAGAAGTTTAACACCTGTAACGAGAAATGCTAGCCTGCACATTCCTGAATACAGGGTTGGGCATGCTCCTGATCCAAGGAAACAACACATTCTGGAAGTGGGGGAAGGTGGAAGAAGCTTTTTCGAGGCACAGAATGCCAGACGTCCTATGCCAGAACATAGACCTTCAAATACTGTGACCAGAATGGACTCTGGGATTACTTCTTATTCTCCCTGGACGTTGGACCGTTTAAGGCGAAGATCACCTGATGAATCTTTAGCAACTTCTAGAGGTCTCACTGCACCAAAGAAAGATGAAATACTGCAGAGAAGATTTGCAGCTAGCCCATATGATGATGCTAGGACAAGCACATATATGAGTAAAGATGCTTTTGATATTTCAAGGCCCATGAGTTCGTCTCTCTTGACTAAAATGGCTCCACCTGTTGGGCAGATGAAGTCCATGGCACCAGTGGCCTCCTCACTTCCTCGACCTGGGAATTTCATGCAAAAAAGTTCGTATGTGGTCAGTCTACTTGATATTGTGTTTTTTCCCTTAATCTTCCTGCCATTTCTGCACATTTACCATGTAGTTTATTTATGTGAACAGTCTGCTGTTCAGACATTATAATGTTGGAACTCTTGTAAGCCTGTAATGGAATCAGACTTTAAGGCATCAAGAAAGTAGATGGGACAATTGATAATGAAGCCTGGGATAGTTTCTAAACCTAGAACTGGTGCTATTATCAAGTATTGATGTAACTGTTTAATTGAGAATATAATTCCTCATGATGTACCTGGTAATCTACCTGTCTGAATAATCCGCCCTTTCGGTAACATAAACATATAACGTATGTGAGTCTTCCTCTTGGAAGATATTGAGGAACACCTTCTATACTTCTATACAGCACGACCTCTGAGGTTGCGCTGTATTGTGGCCCCACAATGTGCTGCGGACATAACTCTTTAGATTCATCTTATTCAATTTGTTCCACTTTTCTGTCTTCAATTGCTATAAAATTTCTTGCCCTATGCAATCAGAGGTTTAGCACTCTCTGGTTCCTTTGTTAATGGGTGAAACTAACAATTTCTCATAAATACTGAAGATTTGTTCTTGAAGTTTTTTATGGTTCTCGTGCAAGGTCCTTCATATTTCTCATCTCATTGGATTTTTTGCTTGCAGGTGGATGATGAAGTTACAGTTGACAGCTTCTTGCGCACATTGGGTCTTGAAAAATTTACTGTTACCTTTAAGGCCGAGGAAGTATGTGATCTTTGGTGATTTTTTTTTTACTGCCATGCACTTTCAATTCCCCATGCCTAGCTATCTTTGTTACCTAATCCACATTTCACAGCACGGATGTGAAGTCTACCATTAAGAAACTAAAATAAGAGATATGAAGAAAGAAAATCCACTCCCCTCCCCTTGGGGTGTAGTATGGAAAAAGGAGCTTGTGAAATTAATATAGTTGGTAATTATTAAAAAAGGGTGTATGTCTGTGGGCAGCTATAACTTTGAAGGATCATTTTGTCTACCAAATCAGGAAGTATGATGATCCTGTTAATTAATTAATCTTTGATACTTTTCTGCAGGTGGACATGTATTCTTTGAAGCGTATGACTGAGAGAGACCTTAAGGAGATGGGAATACCTATGGTAACCTCCCTAACCAAAAAAGTGCTGTTTATGTAGAACAACTTATTAATAGTGTAACTTAGAAGTGAGTTGTGTGCTTACTCATTGGTATATCTTATTTATATGTATACGAGATTCAGATTGTTTGAAAGGTTTTTCTAGTGATGTTTTATCTAAGATAAGATGTTAGCCAGCTTATCCATTTCGTTACCATTTAACTAAAAGATCCACTTTTAACTATATGATAATTTCTTATCACATATTGGATATCACATCCAAGACAAACAAAGTGCATGCTTTAATGGTAAATCTAACATCTTAGAATTTCCAAACTTGTCTGTTACGAACCTTTTCAAAAGAACTTGCTGTATGTAGTTCGGTGTTTGGGGTCTGCTTGATCTGTTCATTTTTCTACAGTCTAAATAATACTCCTTACGTCCCCACAAGAGTGCATTTTTTGTCATTTTGGTACGTCTCGCAAGAGTGCATTTTCTATTTTTGGACACTACCTCACCACAAATCCTTATTTTTTACTCTCCTTTATCAACTTATTCACAACTTTACCACACATGGCCACCACAAACCCCTTATCTTTTATTACAGTATCATATCACTACAATAAAAGTGGGTTCCTTCTCCACTCATAACACATTCACCTAATATTTATTAAAACTCATGCCACCAAAATTGATGCACACTCTTATAGGACAGAGGGAATACTTCATTATTGTCTATTATCTTGATCAACCATATATGTCTATGTGGGGCTGTTACCATTAAGGCAAATTTGGACATTGGTAGCATCCAGTGTTTCAGAATGACATCTTGATGCTTAATTTTTGGGCTCTAAAACTATTAACATCTCATACATGTTCCTCTCATCCTCTAGATAAGATATCTGTAATAAGTCTTAACTGTTAACCATCAATGCATTTTCTCAGTTTATGTTTTTCAGTTTCACCTATACGAGTCTCTTATTAATTGCAGGGGCCAAGGAAGAAAATATTACTCGCATTGCAACCTCGTTTGAAGCAACCAGTATGATGCGATCATTTGAAGAGTATGGGGTTACTTGGAGCATCATTGCCACGATCATTAGTTGGAGAATTTAGCTAGCGAATCCCATACATATTGTACCCGGCTTCCAAGATGCTCATTTTGGTGAGCGATGTTCATACACCAAGATACGTTTTTAAACCTTTTTCATGTAACAGATTTACTTGGTTAATTTTGTAATATGATACTTGGTCTGGACTCCACTCAGATGCGTATCCCTAACATCATGTGAAACTGAGGTATTGATGGGGTGCCGCCCCATTTAGTTATTGCCTCAGCAGGAGAACCGAGTTGTGCATTGTCACTGTATTTTGACCAAATTATAGCAACAGTAATTCCACAGCATTTTTCCCCCCTACTCAAGAAAATTGGCTGTGTTTATGCATGTTTGTTTTTGCAGAATCACAGCTGTATAATTGCCTTTATACACATGGCTTTAATTAGGGTTGAGAAAGAGCGTGTGAAAGTGCGATTGAATGTTGGGAAAAGGAGTATTGGAGAAGTGAAAGAAGCTGCTTTTTATGCCACTTTTAGCTGTTAAATTAAATGTGATCTTACTGTTGTAAAATATTCTGTGTAAAGAGTGAGTATGGAGTTGACATCTTTTTTTATATCTCATATCAAGATAAGAAAGACTAGGAATCGTCACTGTTTCTTCATCTCAACTTGTCTTTTCCAACTCTATCCGCTCATTTTGTAACATGATGACGATTTTCACATTGTGATTCAACTGTTGCTTCAAAGTCAGATGAGAAAAGAGTTTTCGTTTATTTAGAAATTGAAAAAGTTGTGGGTCTAGTCAATCACAACTATGATGCGAATCATATAATTTACCATTTCTCATGTTTTTGGAAGTTTGCCAAGTTAGACTTTGTCAGTTATTTTGCATTTGGAGATTCATGCATGTATATTTCAATGCAATCCTTTGTCATGTTTGGTGGTTATTTGGGAAAATATCATGGAACTTGAGGAAAACGAAAACGGTGTGATTTTCGTGTACAAAATTTTTAGTATAAAGTATTTACGCATTAACTCGTGTTTGATTCATCTTACTTGAAATAATCTTCAGCCTCATTAGATCCTATATAATGGATTTATTTGCGTCTTGGACTAGCTTAGGATTGCACCAAGTAATGAGTTTTTTTTTTTATATAATCTTTTTTATGATAAGTATTAGTATGATTTGTGGAGTGATGGCTGCATATGTTGCACATGGGAACATATTGACTATTTCAAGTGGAGAGTTGATAGATTTGCACTTGTCATGCTCTATATTAGATACTGTTGTATGCACATTCGCATAATCCAATCACCACGGGACACACACATATGTAAGAGAGATAGAGAGACAAGATTGGATGGATTTTATATCACATTACTGATTAGTATCCCCTTAACAAGATTGATTAAATTAGCGAATATTCTAGGACACAGGTAAGAGTTTATGTTTGGTTCATCAAAAGGAATATATTGGACAACTTTTCCTATTATTTTCAGAATAAAGAAAATGGTTAAGTAACAAATACTACAATCTAATGTTTATAGTGAAAAGTAATACGTTTCTAACGTTATATTTCATGTAGTTAGATTCCTAATGTTCACAAATTCGGGCAAATAAATTCTTAACATTATGTTTTGTGCAATTAGATCCATAACATTCACAAATTATGGAAAATAAGTTCCTCCGTTAACAATTTATTTGTTAGAAAAATTGTATAATTTCAGTATTTGTATTGATTGACATAAATTCACATGATAAACATATCTAATGTTTATGGCTAAAAGTGAATAGGTTCCTAACGTTCATAATTGCGACAGATAAGTCACGCCGTTTAACGGAAAGTTAACGGTCATTAGACAAAAGGACTTATTTATTCCAATTTATAAACTCTAGAGCCTTATTTGTCTCAATTTATGAACATTAAGTATCTAGTTAGAGCATCTGCACCGCTCCTACTCGAGCGCTTACTCGAGTAGAGCGTTGCACTCGAGTAGGGCGTTGCGGGGGGTTTTACTCGAGGCCTACTTGAGCCTTCGGGTATACACGAGCAATTTAAATTTATTTTTTTAAAATTCTCTTCTCCTCTTTAAAAATATCTCTCCTCTTTAAAAATTAAAAAAATCAAGTAGGCTATCAAGTAACCCCAATGCAGCACTACTTACTCAATGTGGTCCCCCACTATCAAATAGGCTATCAAGTAAGCCTATTACGGATGCTCTTACACCAAATATAATGTTAAGAACCTATATAGTTTTTACTGTAAATGTTTCCTTTTACATAACCATAAAGGAAAGAAGTATAATTCCTTTTAAATAATGTCGGTTCTTATTAGACCCCTCATTCAGAGATAAAATTGGAACAAGAATCCAAGGCATTATGGTGTATTACTGTAGTCACCAATGGTCCCAAAAGATTAAAATAAAATGTGATTAATCGTAAAATTCATTTATGCACAATCCGTAAGCTTTGATGAAGTTAGATTAAACCTATAAGCCTAATGTTCGTTGATTTGATGTTTCTAGTATTAAAATATGACATTAAAAATAACACGACTCAAATATAGAATTAAATATTGTATTATGTGTATGAGAGAGATGCACAGCTTGCCAGAAAAGCCTCGAGTTTTGGCAGACAAATGGAGAAGGAATTTCAAAATGTGTTTTGCGATTTTGAATATCTCCATACATGACAAAACATTGAGAGTTGATCAACATTAACAACTAGATTAATTATTCCTTTAAATTGAAGACGTCCTCATCTTAAATGCCCTTCTTTTCTTTTCTTTTCTAAATTTATCACAAAAGATTCTCCCCTATATCAACTTTAATTGCTAGTTTTATTTAGCGTAGTTAAGGGTCAATCTTGGCTTTCTCAATTTCTAAATTTTATCCTTGTCGCATTTGCACTAATTTTAAACGTAATTAAATAATATTGATAGTAGAAATCTTTAAAATTCTGTACTTGTATTGACTTGAATACCAACTACAAAAATTAGCCAATAATTTGCTTGATTAACCAGTGGATGACTGTAACTAATGTGACAATACACTTTAATATATTTGAATATATTTGTTCTCGCTTATGGGATGTGTGAATACATTTTTAGTAATTTCGGTATCAAGTTACTGTCATGAATGGAGAAATTTAGATGAAATATATATATATATGGGAAGGAATATCAAATTAGAGTCATAAATTATTAGCAATTTAGTAAATATAAATTTGTAGATTAGGTCCTATCTGCCTGATGAGGTGATCTATGACTTGCGGTATCTTGACGGGGGAAGTATTTGAGAGGTCCTATAAATTTAGAGATATAAATTTGTAGAGGTCCTATCGAAAATAGATGCATGATATTTAATTTTGAAGTACTTCGGCCGATTCTAATATTCTATGATGCAACTTGGAGCTTACAAATACAACTTAAATATTTATATAACAATAAATTTAGTATTTTTATTTAGGATATTTATTATCAAGATTACATTGCTAACGATTTCAATAAATGTAGTATTAACTTACTAGACTCCCTGCGTCAAAACTCGAGTTGCGCAGATATTGCCCAAAACGTATTAACGATTAGCGGACTCAAATGGTCACAGGCATACTACCACCGTCCCGCATCAGTCACACTATACAAAGTGAGAGATCTCCACACACCCTGCTTACTGTTTGTAATTTAATCCTGCCCAGAACATTATCGGCCTAATAATATTCCAAGTTTGATTAAATTGTTTGTTTAAGACCTAATGCTTCGAGAACACACGTGCACAACTATTATTCCCAATTAGACTTCACGAATTAATTACCCCTATACATAACGTCGACTTAGCCCATGTAATAGAATTTTCAAATAACTACAACAATCCTCAATTATTTATCCCAACAAAATAATAGAATTTCCGACTAAAATCTATAGATACACCCTAAATACGAAAATGACTATTTTACAAACAAAACAGACTACAAATAAATAATTCGACATAAGTGTGAAATTGCTCTAAATCTGGAACCACATAACATTAAATTGAATGATAAACCTATCGAAACATGAAGAGCCTCAAAGATCATAAAGATGTGAAGGTTAATCCCTCTATTGCTGTTATTTGATACCCATAATTATATTATTTTGGGATTCAAGAAAAGCGGAAGACACCGAGCCAGAGAGAGACGAGAGAGAAAGAGAGATAAGCACTTCTAATGTTAATTATAGAGGAAAAAATACTAGTTACATATTAATTACGCAAGAAGGCACTGGACATAAAAAAAAAAAGGAAAAGAGGAGAAAACATAATAAAATTTGTTGATCTGGAAAAGAGGCTCTCATAGACACGCATATAAGTTACACAGCGTAACTTCTCTCTCTCTCTCTCTCTCTCTCTCTCTCTATATATATATATATATATATATATATATATATATATATATATATATATATGTGTGTGTGTGTGGGGGGGGGGGGGCGCTCCAATGACACCCGCTAATTTTAGTGAGATCTAGGGCACGATTTGGTACATTTATTTTATCAATCTTATGCACGTTCTGTTGGCACGCCAATTAAGCTTGATGGTCTTACTTATTCTGCTGCTGTAGGACACTTCGCGCGTGTCCTGGTTGAGCTTGATGTTTCTAAGGTTACCCCCACTCACCTTTCGGTGGCACGTGGTAACGTGTCGTTGGAGGTGGAATTTGGTTATGAGTCTATGCCATATTATTGTGGTATTTGTAAAACGGTCGGCCATTCTTCGGATAGATGTAGTCGAAAGCCTAAGGACCCCATCCCCAACGAGACTGCAGTTCCCAATAAGGTCCCTACAGCGGTTCCTACTGATATTCATGCGTCGGTTCCTCCTGCTGCGGTTTTTGAAGATGGTTTTCGTCCGGTGCGAGGTAAAAAATATTGGCGACAAAATCAACGATGGAATCATAAACCTAATGCTCCTGTCACCACCAATCAGAATGGTTTTAAGGTTCTTGGGGAGGAATCGGATACGGAGATGGTTTATGAGGAAACTGAGCAGCCGCTTCAGGCCTCCGCTGGGCAGAAGGCTCCTATTTCTCCGAACAAAACAAGGAAGCAGCCCGAGTTACACTCTTCTGCTGGGACTAACCAAGTGGGGCAAACGACTGGGGTGGAGTTCTCTTCCTCGGCCAGGGAAAACAACTTACCTCAGGATCAAAAGGTCGGCAGCTTAGCTATCACCATTCCACCTCCGGACAAGGATGGAAGCTCGGATTTGGCTAAAGGGCAGGTAGAGTTGTCCTCTACTGCTGGGGAATTTCATCAAACAGATGTCGTGCGTAATTCTCCCTCTCAGGATTTAGTTCAAACACCTGGAGTGGGTTTTCCTTTGGCTCCCCTTGATCAGTTGGGGCCTGATTTGGCCTCTGTTAGGGACACTCAGAGTCGGCTTTCGTCCGCTTTGGCTATGGCCAAATCTCATGCTTCCGGTTCTCGATCGGATGATCCTTCTATTGACAATGCCTTTGAGGGTAATATGGGCAGCGCAACGAGTTTTGATCGTGGGTTTCTCCCTTCTGAGAATCAATTGGATTTGCGGCGTCATATTGAAGCGAAACGTGCTGCTCGTGCTGAACAAGAATAGGGAGCCGAAACACCCAATGCCCGGCCCAAGGCTTTTTTAAATTTGGTACGTGAAGCCAATGCTAATGGCATGCCGTTGCATGCTTATACTATTTCTTCCCAACGTCCATCTTCGATGATTTTGGATGCGGTGGTTGGCGAACGTTGGAGTGATATTATGGACGCGGAAGCGGCTGCGCTTCGTGAGGATAATCCTCGTAATGAGGATGATGATATGTTGATTATCCAATGAATATATTTGCATGGAATATTAGGGGCTTTTCTACTGCCCGTAATCTTTTACACAATCATTGTGTTACTCATTCCCCTTCACTGGTTGGAATCTTTGAGCCCAAGACTTGTTTTAATCGTACCCAGTCTTCTTTTTGGCATTCTATCAATGTCCGTCCTGTGCATCAAAACGATAGAGGCGTGCATGCATCTAATATTTGGATTTTTGCTTCTCCGACAGTTAATACTAAGGTTGTCTTTTCCTCTGATCAAGCAGTGGTGCTTGAGGTTGAAATTCCGGGGTTCTCTTTCTTTGCGGCTTTTGTGCATGCGAGTTGTAATTATATCTCGCGTCGTTTACTTTGGGAGGATTTGGCGGGTTACGCTGCTGGTAGCCTAGTCATCATTGGTGACTTTAATGCTCTCCTGGGGGCGCATGAGCGAAGGGGTCGGCGCAACCCTAGCGCTATTTCTTGTCGAGAGTTTTGGGATTTTATTGATGACAATATGCTTTTTCAGCCGGTCTCTTCTGGGCCTATTTTCACTTGGACTGATAGGCGGCGTTTTCCTTACACCACGGAGTCAGTTTTAGATCGTGTTCTTATTTCTGCTTCGTTTTCTGATTACTGGGAGAATATCAATTATCGTGTTCTTCCGCGGGTGGGTTCTGACCATTCTCCTATTATTCTCAGTTGTTCGTTTTCTCAGATTCATGCTCAGAAGCATTTTCGTTTTCTGAATATGTGGTGTTCTCACTCGGGCTTTTTGGATTTGGTGAAACATTCCTGGTCTCTGGAGATTGATGTTCGTTGCCCTATGGTGCGAGTAATGCGTAAACTCAAGCGGCTGCGCAAGGACTTGAAGACTTGGAATAAAGAGACTTTTGGAAATTTCAACGTTGCCTTGTCTGGTTTATATGAGCAACTCACCTCCCTTCAGACTGTCATTGGGGTTTCTGGCTACACGGAGGATTTGTTTGATCAGGAGATACAGCTTGAAGCTTCAATTAACACTATGCTCTCGCGTCAAGCTTCTCTTATACAGCAGCAGAGTCGTATCAAATGGCTCTCAGATGGGGACCGTAACACTAAATTCTTTCAAAATATGGTGAGGATGCGGAGATCTCGTCTGAACATTAAGCAGCTTCGCATTGGAGATTCTTTGATTGATGATCACACGATTATGGCAGATCACGTGGTTCAGTTTTACGTCGATCTTTTTACTGATTCTATTCCGGATATGGATCGATCTTGGATTGGTAGGCACGTTCCTACTTTGGTTACTCAGAATCAAGGGGAGTCGCTCATTTGTTGCCCTTCGGAGGATGAGATACGGGCAACGGTTTTTTCTATGAATTGCAATGGTGCTCCGGGGCCGGATAGTTTCAGTGGTAAATTTTTTCAGGTTACTTGGGATATTATATGTTCGGATGTGATCTCCGCGGTGCAACGTTTTTTCATGAGACATTACTTGCCTAAGGGTTTGAATTCCAATTTCTTAACTCTGCTCCCTAAGAAGGATGACGCCATGTCTATTTCTGATTATAGGCCTATTGTCTTGGTTAATTTTTTGTTTAAAACATCACGAAAATCCTTGCTACGCGTTTGAATAATTTTGCTTCTGACATTATCTCGCCTAATCAGTTCGGGTTTGTGGCGGGGCGCTCGATACATGAAGGTATTTTGCTCGCGTCAGAAGGTGTTAATTGCATGAATCGGTCTCGTAAAGGGAATAATATGGACTTGAAGGTGGATATTAAAAAGGCTTTTGATACTCTGAATTGGGAGTTCGTGGATGTGGTTCTTATGGCGTTTGGTTTTCCTACGGTCTTCAGAAATTGGATTCAGACTATCTTCGCTTCAGTTCGTATTTCTGTCATGTTTAATGGTGTGGTTCATGGTTATTTTGCTTGTAGTAGAGGAGTGAGGCAAGGTGATCCTCTCTCTCCCATTCTTTTCGGTTTAGCTGAAGATCTTTTGAGTAGATTGCTGCTCCACGCGGTTGATAATGGTTTTATTTCCCAGATGCAAATGTCTCGCCAGTTGAGTTTCCCATCGCATTTGTTGTATGTTGATGATGTGCTGCTGTTTTGTCGAGCTTCCAAACGCTCGTGTATCATGATTAATTCTATTTTGCAAATTTATGCTCAAGTCTGGGGGCAACATTGCAACGCTGCTAAGTCTACTATTTATTTTGGTAAGGGTGTTCCTACGCAGGTGTAGAGGCGTCTTCAGCGTATTCTTCATTTTTCTGTTGCCTCCCTTCCGTTCACATATCTGGGGGTTCCTGTTTTCCCTGGCCGTGTCTCGGCGTCTCATCTGATAAAGATTAAAGATTTTATTCTGTCAAAGTTCTCCAGGTGGAAAGGTTTACAACTTTCTATGGCCGGACGGGTTTGTTTAGTTGCTTCGGTGATTCAGAGCACGGCGGTGCATAGCATGCTTATTTATCAATGGCCGGCTAAGCTGCTTCATGATCTTGATAAGGCTTGCCGTTCGTTTATTTGGACTGGATGTATCACGTCAAAGGCTCGTTCCTCGGTTGCGTGGAATAGGGTTTGCGCTCCTAAGGTGAGGGGTGGTTTGGGTGTGAAGAGCTTTTCTGATATCAACAACAGCTTTATGTTCCGATTGGGCTGGCAAATTCTTAAGGAACGAACTCTCGGTTTTAATCTCTTTCGTCGGCGTTATCTCTCTCCGCTGTTGCGTCCTTCCTCCAGATGGTTTTCCTCCTCTATCTGGCTTAGTGTTCGTAAGCCGCTTCAGCAGATCGTGCAGGACACGTTCTGTATTATTGGCCGGAGAGATTCCATCTCTTTTTGGCATGACAATTGGCTCGGGTATAAGCTCTCCTCGCGTCTTCGTATTCCGAGCTACATGGCTCATTTTCTCACGCACAAAGTGTCAGATTTTTATTTTGATGATGTTTGGCATCTCACTGATTCGTTTCTGGAAGCTTTTCCTGAGGTTGCTTTCGACATTATTTCGCTTCCGACTGGGGATATAGGTGATGATCGTGCTTGGGTGCACTCTCGGTTTGGCAATATTTCGGCTGCTTTGGCTTTTGATCATTTCGCTCCATCTTTTCCTTCGGTGGATTGGGGGAAGTGGATTTGGGCACCTTTCATCCCGGTGCGTCGTTCTATCACTTGCTGTCGGATTATTTTGGGTCGTCTTCCCACTATGGATGCGCTTCAACGTTGTGGCTTCATTGGGCCTAATATTTGCAGCCTTTGTCTCAATGCAGAGGAAAACATTGATCATCTTTTTTGGGGTTGCAATTTTGCTAAGCATTTATGGGATTTTCTTTTCTCTTGGTTTGAGATGGAGGTTCCGATTTTTCATGATATTGGCAGTTTCATTATCTTTGCTATGAATTATAGTGCAACTGCGCAGGTGACAAGCCTCTGGCGTGTGGGCGTTATTACGATCCTTTGGGGTTTCTGGAACTCTCGCAATCATTTGATTTTTCAAAACGTTGCTGCTTCACCCCATGCTATCATAAAGCTTCTTAAGATTTCCTTTTTGGAGGCGGCGACCAATTTTAAATTAGGAAGCATGGCGAACTCAGTGTTGGAGCTAGGGATCCTTCGTCGTCTTGGTGTTGCAGGCAATCCGCGGCCTGCTCCGGTGAACATTGATGTTGGTTGGTCTCTCCCTTCTCCTTCTTGGCTCAAAGCTAATATCGATGGATCCATTCGGGGTAACCCTACGGTGATGCATGCGGGTGGTGTGGTCAGAAATGCCTTTAATTCGGTGGTGGCGTGCTTTCACTTTTCAGCAGGGGCGGGTTTCGCCTTCGAGGCGGAACTTTTTACTTTTATCATCATTCTGGAGAGGGCTGCTGTTCATCAATGGTATAACCTTTGGATTGAGTCTGATTCGACATATGTAGTTAATGTCTTTAATAATCGGGAGGTTCCGGTCCCGTGGCGTTTCCGGAGCAGATGGCATGCTGCGCTCAAAGGTGTTGAGCAGTTCAATATCAGTTGCTCTCATAACTACCGGGAAGGTAATCGCGTTGCCGATTACCTTGCTTCCTCTCTTTCGCAGGAAGGGTTTTGGCTACATTCTATTCCTGAGATTGCACAGCTGGTTTTCGATGATATACATTCCTCTTTTGTTCGCATGGTGCGATAGTTTGTCCTGGGTTGTTTGTTCGGTGCTTGGTGGGAACCGGGGGGACTTGGGGGTGATGGTACGGCCGGAACTTCCGAAGTCTCCTCACCTCAGTTTCCGCCGCACCATGTTTCGTTCTTGTTTTCGTTCTTGTTTTCGTTGTATCTAGACGGGTACTCTTTTTCCTCGTTTTGAGGTTTTAATGAGGCCCGGCCCTGGTCTTCTCTTTGGGTTTTTTAGGTTTCGTTTTCCTCTTTAATAAAATTTTTAATTCAGCCTATGGCTGATATTGTATTTGGAGGGTGATTTTTTTCGCAGGGTTCGAATCCTGGAGGGAGCAGAATATTTTACATTTTGTTATTCATCAGTATATATTGCATTGTTCATCAGTATATACGGCCCTGTTCATCAGTATATATGTCTTATTCATTACGATTTTTTTTATAAAAAAAATCATCAGTATATACATCTTGTTCATTAGATATACGTTTTGTTCATTAGTATTATATGTCTTATTCATTGTACTCATGTTACACGAAAAATAGGGGGTCTCACTGGAGCACGCCCCTATATGTGTGTGTGTATAAATATAAATATTGTTGTAGCGGGTTTGACGAGGCGCATAGAGGATTGCGGTATAAAATTTGTAAATAGTAACAATCATTATAGAGTCAAATGTTGATTTTTACATACTCTATTAATTAAGCGCAGTATAACATTTATCAATGATAACAAAGACTATAGCCAAATTCTGATTTTGTTTCACACGCTATAAATTTGGTGTCAAAGTAATAAACTTTATAATTTTTGAAATTTCTCCCAAATTTAAATTTCAGCCAAATCAAATCTAATCTAACACCAAACTTTTAACATGTGGCATGACTCCTGGACAGTCAAAATGATGTATATCCAGCATAGAAAACACAGTCAGACATCGACGACGACAACAAAATGTATGTCGGTAATCACCGACTGATATCTGTCGTTATGTAAGTATTTTAACACCCGACTGTATTTCTGACGTATACATCGACGGAGATCAGCACAAATTTTTCCCACTTTATTTTTTATTAAATCACTAACAACCTTCTGAAGAATACATCATCGATAGACATTGTTCCATCGATAATAAGACTTTCAATTTTTTAAATTCCAATCGACCAATCGTTTCAAAAATATGAATTTATGACCTTGACCAAGAAAATTCTAGATGGTGACTCCACAGTGGTGCATCCTCATGGCGGGTTGATAGTTATGAATGAAGATAATGATGAAAAGGAAGATAAACCAATCAGTGAGGAAGAAGAGAACAATGATGGTTATTGAGATAACGATCATGATGATTAAGTTAGGTTTATTTGTGTATTAAATATTTTTTGTATACAATTATGAACTTTTAAACTTATTCATTGCAGATGGCTAGAACACAGCCTACTCGGTCTAATGCAGGACGTGGTTCAGGATATGGTAGAGGATGTTCTATTGGTCGGGGCACTCCATCAGCCTCCATCATCTATAGGATCATATGGAGGCATCAATGCGTATGTTGCGGTCATGCAATTGACTTCATCTAGGGGTGAGCAGAAATCGAACCGACACTAAAAATCAAACCGTATTGGTGCGGTTTGGTTCCAACTCTATTGGTTCGATTTTCGATTCGGTTTTGAAAAGTAAAAACTACTCCCTCCGTCCCATAATAAGTGGCCACATTTCCTTTTTCGTCTGTCCCACTATAAGTGGCTGCTTTCTAAAAATGGCAAAAATTTACTTTAATTAAGTCAACAATTACTCATTAATTTGGTCAACAATTGTAGGCCACTTTCTAAAAATGCCAAAATTACTTTAATTAAGTCAACAATTACTCACTAATTTGGTCAACAATTGTAGGCCACACTCTATTAAAACATATAACACTCAATTTCTTAATCTCCGTGCCGAAAAGAATGTGGCCACTTATTTTGGGACGGAGGGAGTAAAAAATTTCGATTTGGTGTCGATTTTTATTTTTTGGTTCGGTTTTAAACCGAACCGAACCAATACATATTAATATTTTATTATATATTTATATTTTATTATATATATTAATTTTGTAATTTTAAAAATTAAACATAATCCTATCTGAACTCCAATTCTCGTTCATTCTCCCCTAATTCCCTAAACTGCGCTGCACACCTACTCTCACTCTCTTCCTTCCATGAATTCCGTCCGTTCTCAGCCTCCCCATCGTTCGTCACCGACTCGCCGTGCTGTCCACGACAACCCAGGTGGCATCCTTGAATCTTGATAGAAACAGACTCCCCCCTTCCGGCTTCCAATTTCCAGCGGCGAGTCCTGAGTGCCAATTCCCGACTCTCCCGTCCATAGCAAATCGACGAAGCGAAGAAGTTGAAAAGCGAAGGTCACAAATTTGAAGAAACCGTGAGAAAATCGAAGCTTTGTGGGAGAGGCCACACGAGGACGCTAGGCTGAAAGAGTTGGTCGCCCAATTCGGCCCCCAAAATTGGAATCTCATCGTTGAGAAACTCGAGGGTAGATCAGGTAACAAAAACACTAGTTAACAACTAGCAAAACTCCATAACCAGTTCTGAAACAAGAAAATTTTGAGTTTATATATTTGGGCGTAGGGAAAAGTTGCAGATTGAGATGGTTTAACTAGTTGGATCCTCGAATCAACCGAAGGACTTTCTGCAAAACACCCCTCATTTTCTCTGCAAAAAAAAATGCATCAGTGCGGTAAACCGAACCGAAATCGACGGTTTTATCGGTTCGGTTTTAGTTCGGTTTGGCACCCCCAATTGGTGTGGTGCGGTTTCAATTTTAACCATCGGTTTGGTTTTCGATTTTCATTTTTTGGTGCGGTTTTGCACCGAACCGAACCGATGCTCACCCCTAACTTCATCACCTTCATCCTCAACATCTATTCCTATTGTGGCTTCACAGGCTCTGACTCCTGCACGGACTGCCCTCATGATTCGATATAGGTATGAATCTATAATTATATATATATATATATAGGGTTAAGGTGCAGATAGACCCCTCAAGTGGAGGCCCTTAGAGCGTTTCAGTCCCCTTACTAACTGTGTGTGCAAATTGGCCCCCGAACTCAAAAAAACGGTGCAGATCAGCCCCTCTAACTTAACACCGTTATGGGCCGTTAGTCAAGGGGGCGATCTGCACCGTTTTTTCGGAGTTCAGGGGCTAATCTGCACCTTTTAACTTTTTAATTAATTCATCTCTCTCGCTCAAAATTTGATCGTCGTTGTCGCTGATTCAAGCTCCGGCGAGGCCGGCGGAGGGCGCTGCCCATTTCTTTCTCTCTTGGGCCCTAAACCTCGGAGCTCGCTCGACTGCACACGCTTAGCGTCAAGGACGAGCCCTAATTCTTCCATTCCGTCGGAAATCGCCGCCGCAATATCCGGTGGCCGCCTGGATTTTCTCGATGAGGAGTCGCCTAGCTTTTCTCGATCAGGAGTCGCCTCTTTCTCTCAAATCCGGTGAAATCCGGTGATAAAGGCCGACGATGCCCGTCGCCATCTACACTATCGGCGTGCTGTTGAAGAAGGACGCTTCCAAATCAGAGACCATGGCCAACATGATCTCGATCTCGATTGGGGTCACGATCACCGCCTACGGCGACGCGAAGTTCGATTCGTTGGGGGTGATTCTGCAATTAGGGGGCGGTGACGTTCGAGGGAGAATTCGAGTTTTCATTTCGATTATGTGATTTTCAGGAGCAATGACGCCGATTTGGAATTCCCGATTTGGGGCTTGGGAACTTGATTTCGTGATTTTCCTCATCTGACGGCAATTGACGCCGGAAACGTTGGTCGGAGAAGATGAGATGTGATTTTTTTTAATGAACGGTGTGCAGATTAGCCCCCGAACTCCAAAAAGGGAAAGGTGCAAATTAGCCCCTGAACTCCAAAAAAATGGTGCAGATCGCCCCCTCTGACTAACGGCCCATAACGGTGTTAAGTCAGAGGGGGCGATCTGCACCATTTTTTTGAGTTCGAGGGCCAATTTGCACACACAGTTAGTAAAGGGACTGAAACGCTCTAAGGGCCTCCACTTGAGGGGCCTATCTGCACCTTAACCCATATATATATATATATAGGGTTAGGTTCAATGAAAAATGCCTAAATGTAACAAAGAAGAGAGAAGTAATCTCATCCGTTGATCTTATCTAATCTAACGGACATGATTTATTCACGCCATGTTCAACGGATTTTTTCGTTGAACATTCGTGAACATATACAATATTTTTGGGGGTTTTGGGTTTCGACCCCCCATATGTTCAACGAAAAAATCCGTTGAACATGGCGTGAACAAATCATGTCCGTTAGATTAGATAAGATCAACGGATGAGATTACTTCTCTCTTCTTTCTTACATTTAGGCCTTCTTCATTGAACCTTGGCCTATATATATATATATATATATATATATATATATATATATATACTAATGTTGTTGCATGTCAATTGCTATATCTCCTTGGAATGGTTGCAAGTGCGACTACTAAGATATATAAGAAAGATAGAAATTCAAGGGGCTTCAATATTGGAAACTCACACCAGAGACAGTGAAGCAGGCCTACTTTCAAGAATTCAAAGTAGAAATGTGTTTTTAATTAAGTTGAACCATCTCATAAGGAAAGCCTTAAGGCTTAGCTGTGGGGGTTAAGTTTCACATGGACATTGTTGTTTCTAAATGTATTTTATTTTATAGTTTAAATAGACGCATTTCACATGGGATGAGGCGATCAAGGAGGATATCTACATGGCGTGGTTATAGGTTGTTGTGCGGAGGTACAAAGATTATGTATATGACATCAAGTAAGGAATGGACGATCCAGAAAAAGCGAGGCCCCCTTCTATTCGCAATGATGAGTGGCCTGCTTGACTTGCCTACTGGGACTTTGGTACTTCAAATTTTATCCATTATTGTTTTATTTTTGTTAATATGCATATTATAATATTTATATATGTGACCAAGGATAATACTTATACCGCGAGAAAGTCTAGAGTTATTGGGATATGTAGTCAAGTTTTTTTTATTTAGGTATTTACTTTTTTTCTTTAATAATTAAGTATTAATTATATATGGTATGTGCCTCATCGTAGGAGAAGGTGCATGATATGTTTGCTCGGCAAAGCTAGCCTCTGGATGGTGAATTTGATCCACCAGAGGTCGATATGAGCAAAGTCTACGTAGAGGCTGTAGGTGGGCTTGACAAAAAGAAGAGGATATTTGGTATTGGTAGACTTGTAGCCAGCTTCATGGGTGAAGAGTCGAGTGGAACATCTCACTTCCACGAGCCTTCTATTGATCTACATTGACTCTTGGAGATGGATCAACAATTGTAGGAGGCCCAGAGACAGAGAGATTAGTTCATGGCTCAATTCGAGACATAAAAAAAACTTAAAAATTATCCACTTGTTTTTTTTTTTGCTGTAAATTCGAGTTTTTGAGCTACAATTCATAACCAATAATATTTATAGTTGTGGATTCGAGTTTAAAATTGAATTCACATCTAGAAATAGTGTTATCCGTGAATTCGAATTTTAAACCTTAAATTCAAGTTTTAAAACTAACGTTGTTTCTAGTTGAGAATTCAAGTTTTAAAACTTGAATTCACAACCACCACCTCTAGCTATTCAATTGTGAATTCGAGTTTTAAAGCTTGATTTCACAACTAGAAATTAATAGTATTGGTTGTGATTTCAAGCTTTAAAATTCAAATTCACAACCAATACTATTGCTAGTTGTGAATTCAGGGTTTAAAATTTGAATTCACGACTAACACCATTTCTAGTTGTGAATTCAAGTTTGATTTCACAACTAGAAATTAATAGAATTGGTTGTGATTTCAAGCTTTAAAATTCAAATTCACAACCAATACTATTGCTAGTTGTGAATTCAAGGTTTAAAATTCGAATTCACGACTAACATCGTTTCTAGTTGTGAATTCAAGCTTTACAACTTGAATTCGCATTCAACACTAACTATTCAGTTGTGTCAATTTTGAAAGATTGATTTCACAACTAGAAATAGTGTTGATTGTGAATTCAAGCTTTAAAACTTGAATTCACAACTAAAACTAGCGATTTAGTTGTGAATTCATCGAATTGGTTGTGAATTCAATAACATTAACAACTGAAACTCACCTTCATATTCGTAGCTTTAAGATTTGATATCTCCATGCCAAAAATTAATAAAAGAGAAAAACAAAAATAGACAAATCTACAAAAATCATCAAAAATGACAGCAAAATCTACAAATTTACAAAAGCAAAACTTTTACAGAAACTAAATTATGTTCGAGGGATAAAAGTTATATTATGTGACAATCGATGAATATAAATACATCAACCTCATCCTTAAGAAAATGAAAAAAAAATCAATAGCTTCAATTTGGGGAATTTGCTTGGAATCAATAGCTTCAATTTGAGAACTGATAAAAAAAAAAAAATGAGATTCAATCAAAGTGAGGCCGCATTAGTTGTATCTGCAATGTGAATCTCTAAGGGGTTGACTTCTTTGGTGTCTCATCGATTCGCGTCAGCGTTCGATGGCAAAATTGAGGAGAAAAAAAGTAGAGATTTTAGATTTAGAGAAGGCGGATCTGTTGACTAAATCTATAGTCGGTAACCGTGGCAGTCAAGGGTGAAGCCACTGGCGAGTGTTCTACGCCAACGACCTATTGTGCGACTGATGAGCCGTATAAGAGAGAGAAATGGAGAAGATAGATAGAGATGATGTGGCGAGGGGCGAGATGTAGGCGGTAATTCGCCAAAAATGGGGTGGTGACAGGCGCCGCGACAAGGAGGGCTGAAGATGATGGTGAGGTTTCTGGAATTATGCATCAGAAAGTATTGAAGTAAGAATAAGCATATTTGAAAAGTAAATTGAAGAGCAGAATGAGAGAATTTTCTGTGTATTGAAACTTGGAGAAGAAGATACAAGATTTACAACATATAAAAAAAGCTTAGCTTCTGTTGTAACCGAAGGGAACCAACTACCTAACTGATGAGTTGGCTAACGAAAGCTGTACTGGCAACTAACAACTTTTACAAAATGTATTTCTTCAAACTCTTTATACATTCAACATACTCCCAAAAACTTGAACTTTTCCAAACTACTTCCCATGGGAGGTGAGCTTCAGCTGATCTCGAAGATAGCAAAAACGATGTTCCGACAAATGTTTTGTAAATATATCGGCGATTTGGTTCTCAATAGGAATGTGACCAACTTCAACAATCTTGGCCAAAACTTTCTCGCGTACGAAGTGAACATCCACTTCAATGTGTTTTGTGCGCAAATGAAACACCGGATTTTCAGAGAGTGCTACAGCACTTGTATTGTCGCACCAGATTTTATGAGGACTGGGAATAGTGAGCCCAAGTTCATTACATAAGGATTGAAGCCATAGGAGTTCAGTGGAGGTATTTGCAAGGGAGCGGTACTTAGACTTGACAATACTACGGGACACCACCGGTTACTTTTTAGAACTCCGCAGCAAAAGGTTGTCGTCAAAAAAGACACAGTGGCCACCGGTGGAGCGACGATCGTTAGGATAACTGGCGTAATAAGCATCCGAGAACCCAACAAGTTGAAGATGCAAGGAGGGTTGAAACTACAAGGCCAGGTGAGATGAGCATTTGAGATATCTCAGCACACGTTTGCATGCCGACCAATGAAGATCAGTGGGCTGCGAGAGAAACTGACTCAATTTATTTACTGAGAAGACAATGCCAGGCCGCGTGAGAGTGAGGTATTGAAGTGCACCAATTGTACTTCAGTAGATCGTGGGATCAGAGAAGGTGCTTTCATCTGATTTGGTGAGTTTGGGAGAGGTGACCATTGGTGTAGGGCAAGGTTTGCATGCTAGCATGTTGGCCTTTTTTAGAAGCTCATTAAGGTATTTGCGTTGACACAAGGAGTATGATGAGGCTGTTGGTTTGGTGACCTCAATTCCCAAGAAATAGCTGACCTCACCAAGATGTTTGAGATCAAAAGTGTCATATGTAGCTGAGATATGAGTTGTAATACAACAGCTGGATCATCACCTGTAACTAGAATATCATCCACATAGATTAGAACTAGAAGAAGCTTGCCATTGCCGTTTTGATGGAACAAGGAAAAGTCAGAGTTGGAGCGGCTGAAGCCAATCTGATAGAAATAGCATTTGAGCTTATCATACCAAGGCTCGGGGGCCTGCTTAAGCCCATATAATGATTTCTGAAGTTTGCATACATAATCTGGATGCAGGGGGTCTTCAAAACCCTGAGGTTGCTGCATATAGATGGTGTCTTCTAAATCACCATTTAAAAAGGCATTGTTGATTCTATTTGCTGTATTTTCCAACCTTTTGTGGCAGTAAGAAAAAATAAGAACCTGATGGTGGAAGCTTTAACAACTTGATTGAAAGTTTGAAGGTAATTTACTCCAGCAACTTGCTCAAATGCGCGAGCAACCAATCGAGCTTTGAGCTGATCCAAAGTACCATCAGCTAGGGTTTTGATGCGAAAAACCCATTTGTTGCTTATTACTTTGTAACTGGGACCCGGAGGTAAGAGAATCCAGGTGCCTTTGATGCCCAATGCAGTTATTTCTTTGTTCATAGCAGCCAACCAACCAGGCCGAGTTAAGGCTTCTTCAGTGCATGAAGGCAACGTATGAAGAGTAGTCATTTCATGTATACTAGTTTTTGCAGCAACATCGTGGACATCATGAACCTCTTGAACAACTAAGTCAATGGATTTATGCTCACTATTCACAGAGATATAGAAAACCTGAGCATAATGACACTTTGGCTTAAAAATTCCATACTTGGCACGAGTAATCATGGTATGTTTGTTTAGTATTTGGGAAGTGAAGAGAGAGGGGAAGAAGGTGAGTGAAACTGAACAGCTGGTGATGACATAGGATTGGATTTAGGGGTGAGCATTCGGTTATATGGTTCGATTTTTGCTAAAACCAAACCAAATCATATTTTAGTTCGGTTTAAAAAAAACCGAACCGAACCGAACCGAATTAACCGAACAAACCGAACTGAATTAATCGAAATTTTTATAATTAAAACCGAACCAAACCGAAAAACCGAATTAATCCGAAGAAAACCGAAATTTTTGAAAAAAAACCGAAAAAACCGAAATTTTCGAAAAAAAACCGAAAATTCCAAAAAAAACTATAAAATTAAAAAAATATTAGAAGCTAGATTTTATAAAATTATAATTAAAATATTATATATATACATATATATATATTTATATTTATATATATTATAAATATAATTCGGTTTTTCGGTTTTGTTTGGTTTTAAAAAATCCGAACCGAACCGAACCGAAAAACCGAAATTTTATGAAAAAAAAAACCCGAACCGAACCGAAAAACCGAAAAAACCGAACCATATTTTAAAATTTCGGTTTGGATCGGTTCGGTTATTCGGTTTCGGATTTTTTGCTCACCCCTAATTAGATTGATGTGGAGGTGAAATAGGTTGAGTAGATGTTGATGTTAGAGGTTGGGATTGGTGTATGGTATGTGCTGAAGTTGTTAGTGGCGGAGTTTCAGAATTTAAGTTTGGAGCTGGGGACTGAGCAGCTTGATTTGCTACTGAAGTCACAAGTGGAGGGGTATTGTGGTTAAGAGAGGTAGATGAGCTGGAGCTAGGATAGCTAGTGCTAAGGGAAGATGATGGTGAGAGAGAGAGAGCAGGAGAAAGGATTTGAGATATAGGAAAAATAGGTAAAACAACAAAAGAATGAGAGGTGGTGAGTGGAGAGGAATTTGATGAAGCAAACATAGATTTAAAAGGAAATTCAACTTCATTAAAACTTACTGTATCTGTAATGTAGACTCTTTTATCTGAATTGAGGCACTTGTAACCTTTGTGTGCTTCACTATATCCAACAAAGATACATCTGGAAGACCTGTATTGCTTCTTATGAGTTCTATAGGGTCTTAAGTAAGGATAACAGGCACTGCCAAATACCTTTACGATAGTGTAGTCAGGATTTTTGTTGAATAATGCTTGAAATGGGGACTGATTATTTAGAGTAGGAGTAGGTAGACGATTTATGAGAAAGGCAGATGATTGAAAAGCACCCCACCAATACTCAAAAGGCATAGAGGAGTGACCTAGGAGAGTTAGGTCAGTGTGTCTACTATATGTTGATGTTTTCTTTCAATTCTCTCATTTTGTTGATGAATGTGGGGACATGGGTGCTGGAAATGAATGCATAGGCTTTGTAAATGAGTAACTAATGGTCTAAATTCCCCTCCCCAGTCAGTTTGTAGGGTCTTTATAGATTCGTGAAACTGGCAGTGTATATAGGCTAAGAATTGCTTCACTATTTGAGCGGCCTGAGATTTTAAGGTTAATGGAAAAAGCCATGTATATCTAGTGAAATCATCCACAAAGGCAATATAATATTTGTAACCATGTGTGGAAGATATGTGTGAGGGTCCCCAAAGATTAGAAAAAACAAGGTCAAAAGGAGCATTGGATTTGACAGTCTGTGTAATGTGAGATTTTTGAAGAAGTTATTAAGAGTCTTACACACTTTATAGCTAAAACAGCAGGTCTTGGATGACCTAAGCTTTGATGCAATACATCCAAAGATTGAGTACAAATACCACCAAAAGACTGAGTATTATTACAAGATACAATGTTTTGAATGTTATTGAAAGTACTTTTAGATCTAGAAATAGCATAAATAATAGATGATTACAGTTAGATGAAGTTTGACAGCTGTCGGTGGTATACTTGGAGGATAGATCAAGCTGGTACAGGCCTTTAGAAAGCTTGCCCTTCATTAGGATCTTGTTGGTGTGGTTGTCCTTGACAAAACAGGAATTGTGATTAAATTCAATGGTAACATGGTTATCTTTTGTAAACTGAGAGATGCTAAGAAGATTCTTGGTTATCTGAGGAACATATAGTATGTTATTTAAGAGCAAGGAATGATGAGAAGATGTGGGTGAGCATATAGAGTTAGAGCCAATAGATGAGATCGGTAGAGATGTACCATTTGTCAACCACAAGATTTTCTGAGCCTGTGTAGTCATTGCTGAAATAGAAATTTTATTGAAGAAAAACAAAAACCCTTGCGAGCACAGGCGCAAACAAGGAGAGTCTGGAAAAACAAAACAAGAAAAAAAACAAAAACCGAAACGTAAAGAACAAAGGGCGGGACCGCAGGCGCCAGGGGAGACCAGGCGCCAAAGGAAACAAGGTGCCAGAAAAGTCCAGGCACCAGAGGGGGGCCTGTGTAGTCATTGCAGATTGCTAGATTGTTCATGTCATTTGTGATGTGAGCAGTTGCTCCACTGTCAACATACCAGTTGTTATCAACTTGAGTGTTCTCCTGAGAAGAAAGTGCATCAGAATGAGAATTAGTGTCAGAATAGAAAGCTTGAGGAAAGTTTGTTGAATTCTCAGTGAAGTTGATATCAAATCTTTTGAAACATTTGATAGTCACATGGCCATTTCGTCCACACAATTGGCATGTAATCATGGTCTTGCTGCTGGAAGATCTACCACCACGATTCTGATACCCACCGCTGCTTGGATTGAAGCTTCTGCCTCCTCGATAGGCAATATCTGCAGTAGGTTCAAAGAGTGTAGACACCGCAGATTGTTGTTGCTGCAGCCGAAGTTCATATGCTTGG
The DNA here is from genome assembly GCF_028751815.1 of Salvia miltiorrhiza. Taxonomy (NCBI): domain Eukaryota; kingdom Viridiplantae; phylum Streptophyta; class Magnoliopsida; order Lamiales; family Lamiaceae; genus Salvia; species Salvia miltiorrhiza. Next base: position 25,378,649 of record NC_080393.1, on the reverse strand, counting down.
AAGGCATATTGAACTTCCTATAGATTTTGAGTAGTAGAATGTTGCATGATAGTCACAACTAGAACCTCATATTCCTGACCAAATCCAACCAAAATGTACATAATCAACCCATCATCATTGATTATTTGGCCAACCGCAGAGAGTTGATCCACATAGATTCTCATTTTCAGAAAATACTCTTCAACGGATTGCATGCCTTTCTTTGTTGACTGAAGAAGCAATCTGAGTTGCATAACCCTTGCCTTTGATTGTGACATGACCAATCGCTCCAATACATTCCAGAGATCACCAGCAGTAGTGCATCGGACGGCCAGACATAGATTCTCCTAGAGAAGAGAGAAACCAGCTCAAGAGAAATTGATACTGTCTACGTCGTATTTCGAAATCTGGATTAACAATGGTGGTGCTGGTTGACGAAGGAAGAAAAGGTTGAGAAGCATCAACGGAAACAGAGATGAATCGATCATAACCATGAGCGAAGATGGTGGAGAGCGCCTGTGCATGCCAGAATGTGTAATTGTGACGATCAAGCTTGATGATCGTGGGAAAATGAGGTAAAGTAGGAGTAGATGTGCGTGATTCCATAGAAAAAAGAGAAACTGTAGATTTAGGAGGATCGAAGAGAGAGATCAATTTAGTATTGATCGAGATGAAAATCTATGCAAAGTTGAGGTAGATCTTCAACAAATGGCGATTGATACCATATTGAACTAAGAAGAAGTAGATTTGAAATGTACATTGAAGAGCAGAATGAGAGAATTTTCTGTGTACTGAAACTTGGAGAAGAAGATACAAGATTTACAATATATAAGAGAAGCTTAGCTTCTGTTGTAACCGAAGGGAACTAACTACCTAACGAGCTGGCTAACGGAAACTAACAACTTAACCAACTAACAATTTTTACAAAATGTATTTCTTCAAACTCTTTATACATTCGAGTGCGCGCGCGTGCGAGAGAGAGAGATAGAGAGATGGTGAAAATTGGTTAATTTTAAATTTTTTAATATTAAAAGTAAATTTGTATTTTTATACAAAAATTGACTAAATTTTAAATTTTTAATATGTTTGAATAATTTTAATTTTACTATATTAAATTGGCCAATTTCATAGATTGAATCATCATAATACGACAGGTCGGCGCAAGGCAATGATACAATACAATTTTATCTTGACAAAACCTATTCACTAATTACGTGAAACCGAAATTGAGTTTGTGAAAGTTGGAGGAGAAACCGAGAGAGCATAGTGCAAGATTTCCAAAACGATTATTCTATCTTCTTGTCCAAGCGATAAGGTTGCATGTATAATTAACTACATCATAAATGCTAGTAATGATCAACTAAGACCAGGGGCGGAGCTAGGGGTGGGGCATGGGGTCACTGGGCTCCCTGGAATTTTCAAAAATAGTAAGGGTATTTTCATAATTTTATATTAAAAAATAAAAAATATATAATTTTATCTACATTATTATTATGTTGAGCTATTTTAAACTGTAATTGGTATGCAATATTTAGAGTTAAGACGTTTTGAAGAAGTGAACACATAATTAATTTATACATATCATGATTGGATTGAATTTTAGAGATTTATTTTTTTAATTTGATATTGAAAGTTACTTTATCTTACAAAGTTTTATGAGATTTTTGCAAATAAAATCACAAACTATTTCAAATTTGTAATTTTAACATGACTTTTGACTGTGGCGAATTAAATCACTATTTTTTCAATTTTTTCAATTACGTCCCCTATTTTTTTTAGATCGTCAGAGTGTTGAATTGCAACTTAACTTACGTGGATTAGTAAAGACGACGTCATTTTTGTGAGGCCTAAACGACGTCGTTTCGTACAATTTCAATTAATTTTTTTTCCAAATTAGAAAGAGACTGTATCTTGTATTTGCACCATAATTTTCAATATGTAGTAATTTTATTGAAAAATACATCGTAACATGAATATTACATGGAGAAATAATTCACACAAACTTTAAGTTAACAATTCGACAATCGAAAAAATTGGGGGATGAAATTGCAATAATTATAAAAGATGAGTGATTTACATTTGCCACACGTTCAAAGTTACGTTAAAAAAATTTTGAACCCCCTTGAATCCCCTGAATCAAAAGTCTGGCTCCGCCCTGACTAAGACATATGATTAGTTTGAAGTTTCGACGGCTTTCTTCAATTAACATCACTCGTACATATCGAGTTTATATCATGTCAAATCAAGATATATGAAATCGACTCTTCTTAATAGTTCTATTTATTTATTAATTCACGTTTACTTGATTTTGCCCAAAACGCTTACAATACACTGAATATGAGAAATTAGCTTCTGGGGAGGAGAACCACAATGGCCCACCTTTTTACCCTCTCTTATATATCAAAGATTAGATGGAAGAAAACGAGAACAAATCAATCAAGAAAAAATTACCCACCCACCCTAACCCTAGCTACCTCTCCTTAGACTTCCCTAGCTAGTCAAGAATATTTGTATTTCTATATATATATAATCAATATAATTGTTTGTTTATATAGATATGCATGCATGATACTCCATCCATTACCCAACAGATTATCCATTACGTCATTTGATCCGTCCCAGAAAAGTTTTATTGTTTCAATTTTTAGTAATATTACGATTATCCACACAACCTCATAATTTTAACACTTTTTTTTTTTGAAAGATCATAATTTTAACACTTAATGTTATCTATTATTTACAAAATTAATCACTTTAACGTTACAATAAGAAACAGAACTTATTCAACTCACAACACACTCAATCATTTTATTAAAATTAACTTGTGTTATTCTCAAATGAATAAATATCAAAAGACGGAGTGGGTATCATATATATCAAAAAGGAGTTTAATAAAGTAATACTCCATATTGAAGATCCTTGAGTTTGCAATCCCCAATTATGGAATATTAATTGACAATTAAGAATTAATTAAAATTTTTACTTGAGATTTTAGTTAGGGTTGATTAATTTCCAAATAAAATTTAGTAATTAGTTTAATTACATTAATTTAATCAAAATAAAAGAGGGGGGGCGTATGCATGGTGTAGCCGGCCGCAAAAGAGAGCGTGCACCTGTTTGTATATATGTTACTACTATATATTAAATTATTAATTATTAATTAAATACTGTACGTGTATTAAAATGATTGAGAATAGCATGCGTATTTAGAATTTCTTCTCTAAAGCCGGATCGAAAAAGCAATTGGGAACAAACTAGAAAAAAGGGTGAATAAATACTTAATAAAGAAAAGAAAAGAAAAACAAGGAAAAAGAGTGGGAATTTGAATTATAATTGATGAGAATGAGAAGATTTATTGGTGGGAGATATAGTCCACCAAATGAAGATATATTAAGAGACAATGGAATGACAACACAATCTAAATTTATATATAGGTTCTTCTTACATGCCCCCAAAGCCAAACCTTTGTGGGTCCAAATCTCAACAACTGTCCAACCCAAATTCATTTGATTAATACAAGATGATGACTGGATTCACCTTAAACATATGCTTTTGGGGCATAAAATATAGGGTTTTGCTTGCTCTAAGAAGATTTGCCCAGATTTGGTTGAAGACCTTAATCATTAAATTACTATATTTTTTTTTCTTACATCATTGCCCACTTCTTTATATTCCTTTGTTTAGCGAACTACTCTGTCTCTAACCCACCTTATTTTTAATTAATGCATCCAAGAAACATTGTCAAGATTAAACATGTATTATATTTTCCAATAATTTTCTCTAGCTAATGATCATTAATTAAAGAATTAGAGTGTGGATCGATTAACACGACGAACGTTCGGTTAAGTGCTTAATAATCAAAAGGCTACAGTGATAATCAATCAATCAATATTATAATGTGTGGAACTGTAGGGGATGGGACTAGACACCTGAACATATTTAGTTAATCAAGATTTTTTCTAGTTTATTATTAGCATTGGTTAGAGAATAAATGAATGATCCATGAATCCACTAATTAGTTGGTCAATCAAAGTAATATTTGTTTAAGGAATTTTTAAGTAGAGTGTGGTAGATTTGTTGCAAAGCTAGATCGCCATCCTTCCAGGTGATTGCATCCCCATCTTTCTTTTGACTATTTTTCCCCATTAAATAATCATATATAATTTTTAAAAAGTTAGCCCATTTTTCCAGCTCTCTAAGCATGGAATAATTTTGTTTAATTTATTTTTTTGAATTTGATCAAGTGGTACTATAACTATACACTTAAATAATTTATATTAAAGTGGTTATGCGGAACATGGATTTCTTTCTTAAATTAGACACACTGAATCCTCTTTGGTGGGAACAAAAAATTAAAAATAAAAAATCAACTACCGTATAATAAACAATATCTTTGCATCAGACAAATTAATTAACTTCCCTTATCTGACTATTCCTTTTTATCCTTTATATTTTTTGTTGACCTTTCTTTGCTCTTTACAATTCTTAAAACTATTCCTATTTGGGAGATACAATGCATAGTCAAATAACCAATAGCATATTTAGTTGCTATATAAGAAGAGGCGCAACATTATCATTTGAACACACCTTATACAAACCAAGAAAAAACTCTCCCCTTCTTCAATTCATATATCAATTCAAGATTATGGGCAAAAATAGTGTCTCAGCTTGGTCTCAAGAAAATTCCAATAGTAATAAAAAGCTGAAATTATTCGGAGTGGAGGTGGAGCAATTTGATGATGATGATAATAGCAAGGGCGGGTGGTTGGAGGGCGACGACAGCGTGAACTCGTCGGGCTCCTCCACGGTGACCGACAAACCAGAGGCGGAGGACAAGAAGTTCGAGTGCCAATACTGCTTCAAGGTTTTTGCAAACTCGCAGGCTTTAGGAGGCCACCAAAATGCACACAAGAAGGAAAGGTTGAGGAAAAAGAGGCTGCAGCTTCAAGCAAGAAAGGCCAGCATCAATTGCTACATTCAACCTTTTTATTACAACAACAATCAAAATAGTGATAGGCATTCTCTGAATTATTATGGGTCTAATCCTGCATGGTTCTATGATCCCGAATTTTCGGTTTACGAGGAGCAGCAGCCGCAGCCGCAGCCGCAGATCAGTTTTGGTGCTGGTCCGTCGTCAAGGGTCGGGGTCGACCATGTTCCATTTCATCAAGACACGCGCGCGTTTAGTCTCACGCACAAGTCGAGGCCCCTCCTCATCAACAAGCCTTCCTCCATGCCTAATTCCAACACTAGGAAAAATTTGGATCTTCAATTAGGCTTGAGTTTGCATTCTACGATTTGAGTTTATACGTTTATTGCCAGATCTATAAATATATATAGGATATATAGGGCCTCATTTTTCTTCAAAAGTAGGGGCATCAAAGCCCTAATTTTCTCTTTCCAGTTAGGGTTTGCACTGTTGCTGATGATCACGTTTGGCTTCATTGAATACAGGTGAAATTTTGAATTTCATTTTCTGCTTTTTAAGGATTACATACGATTTTGTTTTTAAAAAAAAAAATTATGAGGCGCGCGATTGTAATTATATTAGGATATATGCACGAACAACTGGAGAGGCAAAACTAATCAGCGCCTGCGGCATTCTTTTCTTGCTTTTATAACGGGAATTTTTTAATTATGGATGGAAAAGACACGAGAGATGTGAATTCATTTTATGTTTTTTATATATATGAAAGACATTTCAATAAATTGACTAATGTAAATTAATATTTTATGTTCATATTATATGTACATATATATATAGGGTGCGGTTATAGTGAGAACCACAATTATCGTGAGAACATAAGAACCAATAAAATTACTGCATCTGCTATACAAATTAATGCATCCGCTATTAAATTTAATGCATCCGAAAAAAATAATTTTTTTGCTTCCTTCAAGATTCGAACCCAGCATCTGCATCCATCCACCAAGATGATGCATCCACCGTAGATCTTGATGATCGAATGGCTTAAAATGGTTCTCTATTCTTATTTTATTAGTTGTTCTTATTTGAACCTCTCCCTATATATATATATGAACATGTATGATTTTTTTTTAGGAAACATAGCATGTATTATAATCTTGATCTTATCATGGAAGCCATATAATAATAACAACAACAATATATAATACTAATAATAGTTATAGTTATAAATTATAATAATATATGCTTAGAGAGAAAGTTTGCTGGTAGTTAAACTACACCATCATATAATTAAGTTGATGCTACATATATAAAGCATATATATATACATAGGGAGAGGTTATTCAAGAAAGAATCACTAAATAAAAGAAGAACGGAGAACCATTTTCAATCATTCGATCATCAAGATCTACGATGGATGTATCATCTTGTTGGATGAACTGGGTTCGAATCCTGAAGGGAGTAATTTTTTTTTTTAGTGCATTAATTTTAACAGTGAATGCATTAGATTTGATGGTTCTCACGTTCTCACAAATAATATAGTTCTCTCTAGAACCACACCCTATATATATATATATATATATATATTCTCTGTCAACAAAAAATAATCATTTTTTACTATTTTAAGACGTCCACAGAAATTAATTCTTTTCTATTTTTTGGACAATACCCTACAATTTAGTATCCACTATACGTCCGGATGGGATCCTCTGTCCCATAATTTAGTATGTCTCATCGTGTACCACTCTTAATCTCTCTATTTAATATTGTTTGTTATAAAAATAAAAAAATATTTACATTATGAACTCTAATTAATATTTATCACTAAAAATTGAAATTAAATATATATACATATATGTGTGTGTGTGTGTGTTGAGACACATTATGGGACAAATGATCTCATTTGCTATACATCTATTTATTTACCCTTTCTACAATATGGTGGATTCCTTTTTAGATTCACAATATAATTAATTATCAATATTAATACTATATTTTAAGTGGAATTATTTCTCCACTCACAATACATTCAATAATTTTTATTAAAACATATATTATTTTCTTTGAGGACTATTTTTGATAGATAGAGGCGGCATAATTTATGAATCCGTACAAGTTAAAATTCAATTTGACCGGATTTTGTTCAGTGAAAGAAAAGGCTAGACTAGCTATGACACATGCCACATAAATACAATACAAATATTTTCAAATCTCTTGATTGAATGATTGAGATACCAATAATTCGATCAATACTGCCAAGCTCTGATTGAGAAAACTCAAATATACTTCGTGAGTTTCGTATGAATTTGTAGTGGGTAGAATGATGAACTTGTGATTAATTATAACTAGAACGTCCACTCGTGCGATGCATGACGAACATCGAAATTAACGATATATTTAAATAAATATAAATAAATATAAAATATATTTTAAAAATAAAATAAAATAAAATAAAATAATTCACGTCAATTATTCAATAAAATCTTGAATTTAAAAATTATATTAACAACTTTGCATAAAGTATAATAAAAATTATTCAATAACAAAAATTAGCATTTACACATTATTATTATAGAGTTACGCGTCATAATAAATATTTTCATATACAAACATAAATAAAAAGTTATAAAATTTTAATGAAAAGAGAGAAAATAAAATATTTTAAAATTTTCATAACATATTCATTTTAAATTTATTTTTGATGTTTTTATACAATAGTATTAAATTTAAGGTGCATATTGAAAAAAAATCATGAATTAAATTTGACAATATTTACAAAAGAATTAAATTATGAAAAACTAAAAGAAAAAAATGATGGAAGAAGAGAGAGAAAAAGAGAGGGAAAAGATGGAGGGAAAAACTCCTCTTTTATATATTATATAGATTAATGTGTCATAGTTCTGAATTCCATATTTTGTATATCTTCTGGTTAGGTCGAACCAGCTCTTCCAACATGTCAATTTGAAATGTCTCTTTATGATCGAACCATATTTTGCACAAAAGTAGGATTTACCTAAAGAACACACATATAGCCACTAAATTAACATTCCTCCTTGTTATGAAAAATAATTATTTTCCGTAACATTCTGTCTTTAGATACAAAATTGTAGTGTCTTTGAAGACATTCGAACGATGAAGACCTTTTGTATTAATCAAGAGGCTCGGGGTTCAAATCTCACTGATCCCTCTTCCCCAACTAAAATAAAAGACACAAAATTGTAAACTCTTCATTTTGTGATTGCATGTGTTGGTCATATTATATCAATGTGTCACACTTAATTAGAGCATCATGAATTGAAAATAAAACTACTTGTCATGTACTAAGTACAGTCAAATATTTAGTACTCCCTCCGTCCCATTTGTATTGGCCCCTTCAGTGAGAGTAATGGGCCAATACAAATGGGACGGATGGAGTACAAGGTAGCAAAATGATAAAAATTATTTCCTTCGTCTCAATTCAATAGGTCACAGCTTGGACACGAATGTTGAAAAACGAATAGTTTATAATAAAATAGGAAAGATAAACTAACTTTTATTTAGGATGTATTTGTCCAAAAAGTAGGAGAAGAAAACAAAGAATAGATAATTATGTGTGGGCACAATGACATTTTGTGTAAATAATGAGTGATGTGGAAATATTTGTTATGCATTGATTTTTTATTTTATAAAGTAACTTATTGAGTTGGGACGTTCAAATAAGAAAATATGATCTATTGAATTGGGAACGTGGGAGTAAATATATTTGTACGTAAACATCACAGCTACTTTATAGACCGAATGAACTTTTGTTAAAAGCTTAAAATTAATTGGAGCAAAATTTAATTATAATTTGTTGGGCCTAGTTGTTATAATTGATTGGGCCATCCATATTCTAGTCCAGCTAAGACGTTTAATAGGCCAGCCTTGACATAATAAATCAAGTGGCCCAATCACGCCTACGTACACTTAGAGAGACAGTACGCCTACGCATTGAAGTGCGAAATAATTGGTTGAATTGATTATGTATGTAAAGGAAAATAATTTTGTATCACTGACTCAAGTCTTGTTCTTGATTCGGAATCTCACGCGACATCTTCCATGTATTCTATTTTTATTTATTTAAATTCTTTATTTGTCTTCTTAATTTTTTATTTTAATACTATTCTAACCATTTTATAAATTACCTCAAAATTAGATCATTAAATTAAGTTGGTTGATCACTATTTTTATTAGCAACAAAATATCGTAACTAACACGGTGCAATTGTAGCATATAGAGCAATTGAGTATTGTATTCACAGATACTGTTAAGCGATAATACTCTAAGTAATCTTAATAATTCTCTAGCAATATCCAGACAAATTCAAATATGATGGATGAATAAAAACTAAAAACTTAAAACAAAGCAAATAAAACATGAGAATAACTAAAATAATAAAAGACTATGATCATGAGGATGTATTATCGTTAATCAAATACATGCATTCAACCTATTGATTCAACTACCAATTTTAATCCGGTCCGAATGAAAGATCACTATATTATTCATAAATTCCTAACGAAACAACTATGCAAGTAGATTAATAAATTCCTCATACCATTCAAGTCTCAAGGAAATAAATTAACTCCCAATAGCACATAAAGAATAGCTTCATATAGCCCACTTATCACATTCAGGACTCAAGGCAAAACTATATCATGCATTCCTGAATCGGCTGAACAATTATCACATTCAAAACTCAAACTGAACAGTTAGACATGCAAATTATTGATCAGGTAATTCGCAAGAAATCAAGCACCATGAATCAAAAATCACAAGCTGGAGGGCAAATTGATATCAATAAATTAACACGCATATTCAATCAACTATGTACAAACCCTAGGTTCAGATAAAGAAACTAGCCAGACATCACAAAAGAAATCAAAAGCATAATAAAAACACCTCTTAGAATATAAATTAGGAACCATTTTCAGCCTTTAGATCATCAAGACTACGGTTGATTCATCACCTTGTTAGATGAATTCATGGTCCCGAGTTCGAATCTCATAGATATATATATATATATATATATATATTTCGCAATTAATACATTTACACAATGGAGTCATATGTGTTGTACACATAATTCATATATTTTAGGTAGTTCGTATTTTATATGTTAAGAAGTGTTTATACCGTAGCCCTCCCCTATATATATAGGGTGCGGTTTTAGCGAGAACTATATTTTTCGTGAGAACATGAAAACCATTATAATTAATTAATCTACTATAAAATTAAACATATGCTATTAAATTTACTGCAGTTGAAAAAAAAATTGCTCCCTTCAAAATTCGAACTCAGGTGTTGTATTCATCCATCAAGATGATGCATCCGATTCACCGTAGATCTTGATAATCGAATAGTTGAAAATGATTCGCCATTCTCATTTTATTTAGTGGTTCTTCTTGTGGCTTGAAATTTGCCTAATCAGAACATAATTCGTAACAAAAATAACTTCATATTCGTGCATAGAATATAATTCGTAACAAAAGTACTTTCAATTCGTAATAAGAAAAACGTATGAATTGCAAGAGAAACAGTTACGAATTTCGGATCTCCATATAATTTGATAGCCATTAATTCACTATGATCTAATGGACAGGATTTGTTCCTATTTTGTACACTTAAAAGTGTTTTCATGGTAGCTCACCCCATACACCTAATATATACATATATATAGGGAATGGCAATGAGATCTCTCATATATTGTGAGATCTTAGATTGATTGTAAATGTTGATTAATATATCATATGACTGATATTTACATGAAGGGGGAAAATATTACTTCAATTCGAACCCTAAAGGGAGCAGAAATTTTATATATTTTTTGAATATCATTATTCAACATTATATAACGTCTTATTCATTACAATACTTATTTATATAGTCTCACATCTCATGAAAAATAGCAATTTCACTAGAACCTCTCTCTCTCTCTCTCTCTCTCTCTCTCTCTCTATATATATATATATATATATATATATATATATAGGGTTGCATTATACAGAAACACAATATTAGATGGAGAATGAAGTCGCAATCTGGTTCGTCAGATCAATCTTGATCAAATGCTGAGATTAGAAGTTAATATAATTAAAATTGATAAGATTCATAATATCCCTTAATTTACTCTCTTCTCTCTCCTCTCTCCTCTCTCCTCTCACGTCACCCCTCACCTCTCTCTCTCTCGTCCCCTCTCTCCTCTCTCCTCTCTCTCTCTCTCTTTCTCTCTTAAAATCAAAATACATAATTAAGTTCATGACAAGTTCAACACAAGTTCAGAAGTTCAACAAATTCAGAAGTTCAGAAGTTCAACACAAGATTCAACACAAGTTCAACAACACAAGTTCAGAAGTTCAACAAATTCAGAAGTTCAGAAGTTCAAGACAAGTTCAACACAAGTTCGAACCCCTAAAGTGACGTTCTGTGTGTGTGTGTGTGTGTGTGTGTGTGTTCTGTGTGAGAGACGAGAGAGAGAGGGAAAAAGGGAAGGGAGAGAGAGAGAAATGAGAGAGGAGAGAGGAGAGAGGGAAAAAGTGACGGAAGAGAGAGAGGAGAGAGGGATGTGAGTAATTTAAGGGATATTAATATTAGCTTTTAATCTCAGCCCTTGATTAAAATCGATCTAACGAACGAGATTATGACTCTAGACTTTGCAAATATTTATGTTCTTGTTGAACTCTTCCATATATATATATATATATATATATATATATATATATATATAGGGGGCCGCTCCAATGAGACCCCCTAATTTTAGTGAGATCTAGGACACGATCTGATGCGTTTATATTGTCAATCCTATGGCTGATATTGTATCTAGAGGGTGATTTTTTTTCGCAGGGTTCGAATCCTGGAGGGAGCAGAATATTTTAAATTTTGTTATTCATCAGTATATACTGCATTGTTTATCAATATATACGGCCATGTTCATCAGTATATATATATATAGGGGCGCGCTCCAATGAGACCCCATAATTTTCGTGAAACACTAGGACAATGAATAAGACATATAATACTAATGAACAAAACGTATATCTAATGAACAAGATGTATATACTGATGAAAAATAAAATTTAAAAAATTCGTAATGAATAAGACATATATACTGATGAACATGGCCGTATATACTGATGAACAATGCAGTATATGCGGATAAATAACAAAATTTAAAATATTCTGCTCCCTCCAGGATTCGAACCCTGTGAAAAAAAATCACCCTCCAGATACAATATCAGCCATAGGATTGATAAAATAAACGCACCAGATCGTGCCCTAGATCTCACTAAAATTAGGGGGTCTCATTGGAGCGGCCCCCTATATATGTATATATATATATATATATATATATATATATATATATATATATATATATATATATATAGGGTTGGGTTCCTGTAGTATCCAAGCTTATAATAGATCCGTAGGTCCAAATCTAGACCACACGTTTATGACATATGGCGCATCAAGATGGTGACACGTGGCAAGGAACTTCCAAGCATTTCAAGGCAAAATCTGGAGATGGGTAATATTGGAATGTAATTTTCGGATTTAATAATTAAAAAAATATATATTTATTTTAGATTTTCTCAAAATAGATATATTTTAGATGCATAAAGTTTAATACGAAAATGCATGAAGGTTCATATAAAAATGCATAAAGTTTCATATAAAAATGCATAAGATTCACCCCACCCCACCCCACCCCACCCCCTCCCCTCACACCCCTGAACCCCACCCCACCCCTGCCCCACCCACCCCCTACCCCCCCACCCCACCCCCAATTTTTTTTTAAAAAACTGATTTTCTGATTGCTGACCCACCCCCCCCCCCAAATTTTTTTTATTCAAAAACTGATTTTCTGAAGAAAAAAAATTGGGGATGGGGGGTGGGGCTGGGGTGGGGTGGCGAAACTACCAGATTTATTAAAATGAAATGCATTTTTTGTATAATTTAATGCATTTTTATGTGAAAACTTTATGCAGTTTTGTTTGATTTTATATGCATGTGAAACATGCCTATTTTTGGGGGGTGGTAATGGGGAGGGTTGGGGATGGTGTGGGGTGGGTTGGGGGGTGGTATGGGGTGGGGTGGTGAAAATACCAAAACTGTAAAAATCAAATGCATTTTTCTGTTCAAAGTCATGCATTTTATGTGAAAATTTTATGCATCTTCGTGTGAAACTATATGCATCTAAAATATATCTATTTTGAGAAAATCTAAAAAAATATATTTTTTAATTATTAAATCCAAAAATTACATTCCAATTTTACCCCTCTCCAGATTTTGCCTTGAAATGCCTTGCCACGTGTCACCATCTTGATGCGCCACATATCATAAATGTGTGGTCAAGATTTGGACCTATGGATCTATTATAAGCATTGGATACTACATGATCTCATTCATATATATATATATATATATATATATATATATATAGGGTTGGGTTCCGATGGATCCCTATGCTTATAATAGATCCGTAGATCCAAATCTAGACCACACATTTATGACATGTGGCGCATCAAGATGGTGACACGTGGCAAGGCATTTCAAAGCAAAATCTGGAGAGGGGTAAAATTGGAATATAATTTTCAAAATAAAAAAATAAAAAAAAATTAGATTTTCTGAAAATAGGTATATTTTTGATGCATAAAGTTTCATACGAGAATGCATAAACTTTCATATAAAAATGCATAAAGTTTCATATAAAAATGCATAAGATTTCACCCCACCCCAACCCCACCCCCCACACCCCTGAACCCCACCCCACCCCAGAACCCCACCCCACCCACCCCCTACCCCTCACCCACCCCCCACCCCCCCAATTTTTTTTTTATTTTTTTATTTTTTTAAAAACTGATTTTCTGACCACTAACCCACCCCTACCCCCCACCCCCCCACCCACCCACCCCCCACCCCACCCCCCAATTTTTTTTTTGAAAATCAGTTTTGAAAAAAATAAAAAAAAAAAAAAAAATTTTGGGGGGGGGGGTGGGGGGTGGGGGTCGGCCAGCAATCAGAAAATCAATTTTTGAAAAAAAAAAAAAATTGGGGGGGGGGTGGGGGTGGGGGGGCAGGGGCAGGGGTGGGGGTGGGGGGCGAAACTACCAGATTTATTAAAATGAAATGCATTTTTTGTATAATTTTATGCATTTTTATGTGAAAACTTTATGCATTTTTGTTTGATTTTATATGCATGTGAAACATGCCTATTTTTGGGGGGTGGTAATGGGGAGGGTTGGGGGGTGGTGTGGGCTGGATTGGGGGGTGGTATGGGGTGGGGTGGTGAAAATACCAAAATTGGAAAAATTAAATGCATTTTTCTGTTCAAAGTTATGCATTTCATGTGAAAACTTTATGCATCTTTGTGTGAAACTATATGCATCTAAAATATATCTATTTTGAGAAAATCTAAAAAATATATATATTTTTTAATTATTAAATTCGAAAATTATATTCCAATTTTACCCCTCCAGATTTTGCCTTGGAATCCTTGCCACGTGTCACCATCTTGATGCGCCACATGTCATAAATGTGTGGTCAAGATTTGGATCTAGGGATCTATTATAAGCATTGAGATCTATATGATCCCATTCCTATATATATATATATATATATATATATATATGGGGCCGCTCCAATGAGACCCCCTAATTTTAGTGAGATCTAGGGCACAATCTGGTGCGTTTATTTTATCAATCATATGGCTGATATTGTATCTGGAGGGTGATTTTTTTTCACAGGGTTCGAATCCTGGAGGGAGCAGAATATTTTAAATTTTGTTATTCATCAGCATATAATGCATTGTTCATCAGTATATACGGCCCTGTTCATCAGTATATATGTCTTATTCATTACGAATTTTTTAAATTTTATTTTTCATCAGTATATACATCTTGTTCATTAGATATACGTTTTGTTCATTAGTATTATATGTCTTATTCATTGTCCTAGTGTTTCACGAAAATTATGGGGTCTCACTGGAGCGCGCCCATATATATATATATATATATATATATATATATATATATATATATATCTTCAAAAATGTATTATTCACATATATAAATAATGTATACTAATATTGACTTTTTAACATAATTTCTATTGTATATATATGGTGGGCTTCTATTGAAAAACCCCCTTTAAAGTTAGAAGTTAGAATAAATCTACTCCTTTGATTAACTTGTAATAGACAGTTGAGATCAAATCAAATTTATAATTTAATAAGTAATAATATCAGCCATAAATTGTATTTTCCTTTTGTATGGAAAGAGAGAAAAATCCACGATATGATTACTCTGGCAAAAATAAATTGGACGGATTTAACTTATGCTCAATGAAAATTTTAATATATTTTAATGAATTTATAGTTATTTGTGTCGAATTTAGTGTGCATGGGAGAATGTCTAGACGACTTTATTTTGAACTTATAGTTATTTTGAACTTTATCTTAATGAACTTATAATTATTTTGATGAAACTCATAAAAATTTATTTTGAACTTATGTTGAACATAAGAATATACGATCACACAGTCATTATAATTATGTTGAACATGATAAATACTTTTAATGGACTTTATTCAAAAACGTAAAGAATGTAATACAGAAAAAATAATTGCTTATGAGTTCCTAACGTATTTTTCTTAAATGTATATATCATAAACGTATCTTCCAAAATTATGCAGATTTGATTAAGATATGATATGGTCTGCTGGCCATTAGATTGCATCAAATAAATGGCTAGAATTACTAACATTTAGTGTCCAAATTTTGATGAACGGATGCATTTGTTGAAAATCTCGCACTCCAGGATTCGAATCCCCCAAATCAAAATATTTGTTCAACAAAATTATTGATATATTCGTATCAACGATTCTAAATTTCACAAAATATTTAATTTCTCCATGAAACCTAAGCCTATAACCATATATATATATATATACATCTAACTTATTTATTGAATTGAACTTAAACGTTAGGATTTTCTTCAACTTCTTATTCCCTTAATCGCTCTTCATTTTTAAATTTTAGATTTTTTCAATAAAACCTAAACAATAATTTTGCACAGTCTGACTAATGAGATTTTTTGCCTTGCTTTGGTATTGAGGCGGGCCAAACTCTCATCAATGCCAATGTTCTTCTTCTTCTTCTTCTTTTTTTTTTCTTCCCTTCTTAGAAAAACCAATGTTAATGTTGTGATCATATTTTTCTTCATCTATTATAACTCTGGTTCAACAAAAATGTAATTATTTATTTATATTGAATTGACTTCTCTTCATTTCATGTTATCACTTTATATACAAACTTAAAATTAAACAAAAAAATATCTAATCACCAATTTTTAAAACTTTGTTATCAAACTTGGCATGAATTTCTTGGTTTAACTTTCAATTTCACTTTATTTCCATATACTTTAAAAAGATAATTATTAAAATTAACTTCTAGTAATTTATTTTGTTGATCTATTCTCTTTACTTCCTACTCTGGACAAAGATTTTTTTTGGAGAGATGACATAGCCGTTGCCAATGCCATGTCCTCTTTGGGGGTCTGCTCGCTCGGTGTCGCCGCCGACAGATCGGTGCTCAATCTTCTGCCTATTTCCAATAACTTCTTGCCACCTACGGCCTCTCACGTTGCCTCCTTGCATAACGACACTAACTCTAATAAGGGTGATCTTGAACCGGTGGTGAACATCGGGAACAATAAGACCAAGGCTTCTACTTCTACTACAGTTCCAACTATTCCGGTCACATATGCCAATACATAGTTCATTATTTAAAAAAAAAATCAATAATTCAAAATATAATTGGTAGTGAAAATAATCTATATATATATAAAAGCTCAACCTTGGCCAATTTGTGCATTTTGGCGGGAAAGTTGAGCATCTTTTTAAACAAAATGTTTTCACTTATGTTTTGTCTCCTGTGCAATATTGAAAATATTCAAAGGATCCACATCTAAATGGTTATTATCCAATACTTTTGCTCCAAGAAATTAATTAATTTAATTGTTATAATTCCCACAAATCATGGGATGCTTTGGCTCCAAGAAAAGATCTACCATAAATATCAGTAAAACCTCACAATTTCTCAATCAATCGGTCATTCCCATAAATCAGGGGAGAGAAGAGGAGATAAGAGGGAGTAAGATGGTTAGTGGTTATGGTCGATCAGTTCGACGGCAGTGGATCGGTCGAGATGATGAACACTACAAGAAAATGTGTCGGACACCGACGGAATTACCGACGGAATTTTTTCCGTCTTTAATTACCGACGGAATCACCGACGGAAAATGTTCCGTCTTTAATTACCGACGGAATTAACGACGGAGTTCCCGAGAGTCGGTTCAAGATGGCGCGAATACCTCCCGGGAAATTCTCCGATGGAAATAACGACGGAACAACGACGGAATTTTATACCGACGGACGAATTCCGTCGTAGATTCATTTTAAATTTTATTTTTTTTTATTTTTTTTACGGATACCGACGGAATTTAATTCCGTCGTTAATTTTTTTTAAATTTATCTGTTATTAAAAATAACTTAACGACCGAAAGAAGGAACCGTCGGTAACAGCGACGGACATATCCGTCGTAATTTCGGCGCCAGATCTGGATAACAGAGGCAAACGGCGAAAAAGGGTGGATTCCGACGAGGTGACGAGAGAGAGAGATGGTCAGAGAGGGAGAGATGTCGGGGGCAGAGAGACAGAGGCGCCGATTCCGGCGACGGCGCTGGCACAAGAGGGGCCGAGTGGGTGAGAGTATATGCGAGTGTGAGTGTGAGTGTGCTGTGTGTATTTGACAGGTGTGTGTGCGTGAGTGTGCTGTGGTGTGTGTTATGTGAATTAGGGTTTAGGGAGGTAATAATGGGCTTGGGCACATTTGTTTATTTAGTTTCTTTTAACATACTAATGTTGTTTCTTTTCACTATTTGGGCTTTTTATTTATTTAGTTTTATTACTGGCTCAAAATTGTTATAATTTGAATGAATGATTCAAAATTTTATTAATTAGAATGGTTGGCAGTTGGGCGATTATAGTTTTTGTATAATTCTTCATTTTAATTTTATGAATATGTATTTTATTATTATTTATATAATTATTTATGAATGATTTTATTTTCTGATTTTAAACAATTTACTATTGCAATTGAGTGAAATTTGTTTGAATCATTGAATTCGTAATTTAAACATAAGAAAATTGAGATGAATATCACACAATTAATCAAAATATGATATATGTCAATTAATATTCTAAATTATTATTTTCATGTGCAAATATAGATTTTTATGTATTGATTACATAAAAAAAAGGACTATCATACTACTTGACAAATTAAGTAATTTTACGATTATCATGTTAATTGATGTCAAATGGTTAGTTTTATTGAAGCTACAAGTTTTTTCTAATATGAAATGGTTAAACAAAATTGTTGATCAATGAGTTTGTCTATTTTTCATAAAAGTAGACAAACTACTCATTGATGAAAAAATTTGTTGTCTACCAATTTATAATATCTTAAGATTATAGTTATAAAGTTTATTATCAATTGTTAATAATATTATAATTGTGTTTTCTCTTATGATAAAATGTATAGAATTAATCTCTACAAAGATTTTTAGTGCATATTATACATCGAGTAATTCAATAGCGTTATATTAAATATGCTTATTTTGCACAAAAAAAAAATCTTATATAAGGGTTGTTGATTTAATAAGAATTGAGCTTTAATTTGTTTTGGCATTTTAACTCCTCCAATTATTTCAAGGAAATAATTTCTTGATGGCTCCAATAACTCCTGAGTCCTCCAACAAAAGCCAAATATATGAAATATTGGTTCTATATTCATATAAAAAATGTGGATTATCGAATATTATGCATTAATAACATACTTTTATTAATTTTATCTCTTATTTATTAAAGTTAATTTGATCTATTATAGCTATGGCATAAAAATGATAAGTAACAATGATATATATTGGCATACATTTAAAATTAAAATGTTTTGTAGAATAATATATAATTTTAAAAATGATGTATGCAAAATTTTAGAATTATAAAAAATAGTATGATATGGAATATCTAGAGAATATTCGTTTGAATCATGAACTATGAATGAAAATAAAATACATAAATCATATTTCGAACACTTATAATTTAATTTAATTTCTTCAATTTTATATTTTAACTTTTCAAATAATGTATTTCAATTTATTTTATATTTCTAAATTTATTAATAGCACAATATGTAATTCTTAAAAAAATGATAGTACATTATATACTATTATACTTTATATTAAGAAACACTAACTCAATAGTCTCATCTAACTAATTGAATATTAAATTATTTTCAAATTTATAAATTACAATTACATGAATACATACTTTCTCAAATCTCCATCCAATTAATTGATTATAAACAAATCCTAGAATTGTATATAAAGAAGTATGGAGCGTGTAATTTATTAATTCTTTACTCAATTTCTTTTAACTATTTTGTTATAAATTCTTCTTGGGTAAAATATACAATATGTGTCTAAGATCATGAAAGATCTTAAATTTGATATCTAATATCTAAAAACTAGATTTAAAATGAAATAACTATGATTATTTAAAATTTTAATATATTAAATCATTTCTTATATTTCTTTTATTTTCTGTGATTGCACGTGTGCATTTCTTTTTACAATTAAAATTAAGTTTTAAAATTTATTGAATTTAATATAAAATTTTGAGTGTTGTTGACGTAAAATTTAAAATTTACATTTTAGATGGTAAACATATTTAGTTACATGATTAAATTGTTAGCATATTTATTTATATAGTTAAATCAGTGTATATTGTTATATTTAGAACATTATTCTAATGATACTAATTATTAATTTACAAAACTTTGTATTTTTGTAATTTACCTACCTTTTGACATAATACACTTAAATTTGTGTATTTCACGATCATAGATAATAGACTTAGTTTTATATAATTTGTGTATTTGACGTTGTCATCGTTATATATAAGATATAAACTTATGATTTTTTTTAGAATGTTGTACTCCCTCCATCCACGAAATGAGTACCAATTTTCCTTTTTGGCAAGTGTACCCTACACAACCCTTTAATTAATACACTCGAAAAGGTGGGGCCCTTATTCTATTCACACTACACTTAATACATTTCTTAAAACATGTGTCGTACACAAATGGGTACTCAATTCGTGGACGGAGGGAGTATTTTTTTAAGCTTGCACACATATTATGCTTTTATGAAAAAAAATTATTCCATACGTTTGTGTAATTAAATGAACCTGATCTCTCTTAAGGTAGAATGTTATGTTGTGTAGGAACCATAAGTTTCATTGATTATTTCGCACAAATATAACCGTGTAATTGGATATCTTTCACGTTTAACTTTTTACGTAATAAACATGTTTTTTATTCCATGGACTACTGATTATTGGTTATTCTATAGGTTGGATTCATTTTATGTTCGTATATCAATGGTTACTAACCATTGATATTTGAAACTTGAAATTTTTTTTATTCTTGATAATATTGTTTATATGGAACTCTATGGAATTGATTTGTATAAGATATTTTGTTTTATTTGATATTATGTTTTTTCTTATTTTTATAATTATATTTCATGTATTTGTGAATTTCGTACCCGTGCATATGCACGGGTAAAATACTAGTTTAAGATGTATAGTGATAATTTACCCTGCCTTCATTCAGTTTCAATGTCATCTTTTACAATTTCAAATTTCCATAAAATTTTAAACAAACATATGAAATTATTTGTAGCACAATTATGAGACAATTAGCGATCATAATCATCTAAGTAATTAAGAGGTCAAATATCGGTCGCTCTCACCACCACACCAATTAATTACGATTTTAATGTCTTACCTTTCGAGCATCAATTATGCCTACGAATCTGATCTACTTCACTAAATTTCTATGAACGTCACCTAATTATCATATAATCAACAAATCACTGATGCGTCCTTAAATAAAAAAATCGAAAAACAAGGTTGATAGAAAGGCGAGCCCGCTTTGTGTGCGCCAGGGTGCGCACGACACCTCATCCACGCTTCAGCCTCCTCTCACAGGCGCAGTGGAGGTAGCCCACGGCGCATGGTAGCAAGCGCTAGCAATAAATTTGAATTTTTAAACAGCTACCTCATATATCAAAAGAAAACAAGAACTAAAAAACAGAAAATGCCACCTAATTTCCCCTCCATTTTCTCCAGCTATTGAGCTCTGTTGCTTAGGGTTTTCTTAAAAATTATCTCCTCCGATTTTCCTCCGAATAAATTCATGCATTTTGTCCCAATTCCTCCGAAAATAGTTCGCCAATTTGAAATTTTTTGAAGTCAATTTCATTAATTAGGGTTTTCAGACATTTATTTTCCAGCTCAATATCTTTATTTGAAGTTTTGAAAATTGTCTAACATTTCTGAGCAGAATGAGGGTATCTGCGTAATGGATTCAAGATTCGACCTTTGGTTGAGTTTTGTTCCTCTTATTTGATTCTTCATTTTGTGGGGGCTGAAGTTTGTATATAAAGAAAATGCCGGGGCAAAAATCTAAATCTGAGAAAGGCGATGCGGAGAAGCAGCTGCGGAGAGACCCCTACGAAGTTTTGGGAGTGAGCAGAAATTCTACCGATCAGGAAATTAAGAGTGCCTACCGGAAGTTGGCTTTGAAGTATGTTAACTTACTTCTTTGCTATTCGTTTTAATGTTGAAGTCGAGCTGTATTTTCTTAGTTATGCTTCCTTTCTTCTCTCTATGTAAATAATAAAATGTAGTTATTTTAGAAATATTGGATGACATATTACATTGTTATGTTTCTCCGTTGCCTGATTTCCAATTCTAACATTTAAAGTATGGTAGTGATTCAGGACAAGATTTATATTTGTAAAAAAAAGATTTTCTATTATTTTCTTTACATTTGTATTACCCAGCTTGGTTACGCAACCAGTGCGATGCATTATTTTAAAGTATGATGTTCCATTAATGGACCGTAAGATGGAACCAAGAAATATACAGAAAAAATTTGTATTCTCTCTGCCAAACATTCATCCAACAATAGTAATGAGCTGCTCTGCCTCCACTATATTGTTTGGAGAACCCCTATGGATCCGATTGTCTTTGCTAAATGCATGTTGCATGCTGTGAGGCATTTCTCAGGATGGATTATAGTTGTTTATGTTTGTATTACAAATGTAGGTACCATCCGGACAAAAATGCAAACGATGTTACAGCCGCAGATATGTTCAAAGAGGTCACATTCTCATATAACATCTTGTCTGATCCGGACAAAAGGCGGCAGTATGACACATCAGGTTTTGAGGTTAATTTTTCTGAACTCAGCCCAGCTTAAGAATTTAATGTAAAACTGAATTTTCTAGCTAATTGTTTATACTGTCTTGAGGTTGAATGTCTTATCTTTTTTCAGGCTGTCGAATCAGAAGGCCAAGAACTGGAACTTGATCTTTCAAGTTTAGGAACTGTTAACACTATGTTTGCTGCAATTTTTAGGTTGGTTGGTATTTATGATGAGTTTGTTTATCATGTTTTCCATCTTGCTTGTGTACTGTAAGATTATATTCTTGATTTATCTAAAAATACTGTACTTCGTTTTGTCAATCAGTAAGCTCGGAGTCCCTATCAAGACTACTGTATCAGCCACTGTTTTGGAGGAAGCGCTAAATGGTGCGGTAACAATTCGTCCTCTCCCACTGGGACAACCTTTGTGTAGGAAGGTATAATTGCTGGCCTGTATTTTAGTAAGCAATAAATAGACTTGCATATTTTCTGTTTAGACTAATACGTTATTCTTTTCTCAACAGGTTGAGAAGCAATGTGCTCACTTTTATTCTGTAACCATATCAGAAAAGGAAGCACAGGCAGGACTTGTTTGCCGAGTTTCTTCATCAGATAAGAGCAAGTTTAAGGTATATATGTTCTAATCGGTTTTACAACTTTGTCCATGGAATGAAAATGATGTTCGATCTTTCTTAAAAAGATTATGCAACGTCCAGAGATGAAATATGGGATTATCCTTTTATTGGGCATTCTTCATCGCTATTTATGATTTGACATATCCTATTATCTCAGTTATGTTTTATATAATTCTAGTTCAATTTTGTTGAAATAAACTATTGATATGAAGAAATTGTGTCTTCTCATTCGTTATGCCATGTGGAGTATTCTCGGAAAAGGAGTTGCATTAGTTTCTACCAAGTAAAGCAACGACCAAGTTCAATTAGTTCCTAGCTTGCACCTTATTGCTTTATAATATGTAATTTTTTAGTATGGCATCATTAAAGGAGGTAGTATAAGATTATAACTAATCCTTGGCAGATTTAGATGAAAACTTGATCCGAGTTTCTTTAATGATCGTTCTGCAAAATTTCAAAGTAGGTTCTTAAGTTTACAACCATTTTCTTATCTGAACAGGTGATGTATCCTAGAGTAATAACAATTACAGGCTATAAGAGGCTATTCCTCGAATTACATTTTCTCACCTTTTTTAGGTCAATGATTCAACTTGGGATTCATAATTTCTTTGATCTTTTGTTTATATACACAGAATTGATCTTATTATAATGATTATAATCTCTTGCATCTATCTTCAAGTTAATATTCAACTAATGTTAGATTCTAACTCTATGCTGCCTTAGCCTGGGGTTTCTCAGGCATTAGACAGCATAATGCTCATTACTGTTTGTGCTGAAATTGCATAATTGTATTCCTTGCATTTATTGGTTTCAAACTCATTTTGCTCTATAAAGATAATCCAAAAATAGGTATGTACTTTTAGTTGTTAGAAGACGTGACCGGTGTCCATTCCTTCTGAAATCTTTTCAGCCTTCCATCATCTCAAATATGATGTAAATATAAAACCAATTACTATAATTTAGGGAAAAAAAAATAACAGCAACTTTTGGTGAGAAGTATTATTTTTAGCCACCTTAAAATATATAAACCGGAGAGAGAAATATATCCTTACTAAAGGTCCTGGTCTTCCATTCAAACAACCCACTAGAGGGTTACAGAGTCATGCTATCGGGTAACCCGTATTCTCCCCATATTACCCTAACCGGTTGTTAATGTGCTTCAGTTCTCCAGCTATTTATAATTTTTTTTTTGGTGTAATGATATGCTTCCTACTGCCTTAATTAATCCATCTTGGTTTTTTGCAGCTATTGTACTTCGATCAGGAAGAGAATGGTGGACTATGCCTTGCTTTACAGGTTTTTTCCCTGGACTTTTTTTCTTCCCTATACCTTTCCCAGAAAATATGATCTGAATAAAACCTCCCCTCTCGGACTCTTTTGAGACACAAGTAATGTCTTTTATCAGTCATTGGTTTACATGGCACTAGGCATGCAAATTTTCGTCCATTTAGGATGTGGTTTTTTCCTTTCATGGTTGCAAGCATTGTAACTTTTTTGCAATTTGGATGTTGTATTATTTTCGAAACTTGTTTGTTGCTAATATGTTGTGATAACTTTTTGTTTACAGGAGGATAGTTCAAAAGCAGGGAAGGTTACATCTGCTGGGATGTATTTTCTCGGCTTCCCTGTTTATAGAATGGACCCTGCCCATAACTCTGTAAGTAAATGTGGTATGCTCAACTGCATGCGTGACCCCTTCCCTCCACTTCCTATTCTTAATTCATTGACATAATTTCCTTACAACCGACATCAGGCGATTGCAGTAAAAGATCCTGATGCTGCTTTCTTCAGAAAGCTGGATGGTTTTCAGCCATTTGAAATAACTGAGCTCAAAGCCGGCAACCATTATTTTGCAGTTTATGGTAAGACGCATCCTTGTAATTTTGTTTCCATATATCTTTAACCGAAAGAGGCTAACTCATGTCTGCCTTCTCTGTTGGACCGTTCAAATTATTTGCAGGCGATAATTTTTTCAAAAGTGTAAGCTACACTATAGAAGTTCTTTCCGCTGAAATCTTTTCAGAAGAGAAGGAGGATCTTAGATCTGTTGAAGCTCAAATATTGTCAAAAAGAGTGGAGCTTTCTAAATTCGAAACTGAATATAGAGAGGTTTGTTGTTAGCATAAATTAGTACTTGCCCTTTATGGCGAGGTACATGGGAACTTACTTCCATATGGGAATGTTGACAGGTGCTTGCTCAATTTACCGAGATGACAAGTAGATATGCACAAGAGATGCAAACTGTAAGTAATGCCTAAAACTGAGACCTCTACTAATTGGAGGTAGCAATGAATTCATTTTTGTACTATCTGAAAAGTTGTGGTTTGCAGATCGACGAGCTTCTCCAACAGAGGAACGAAATACATGCTTCTTATACAACTGCTCCACAAATAAAGCGCAGCAGTAGTAGTCGAAGCAAGAATAAAGCCGCGGTGAAGGAAGGCGACGATTGCCAAGGGAAGGACAAGAAGCAGTCGAGAGGAGAGAGATCGAAGAAGAAGAAATGGTACAATCTTCACCTAAAGGGAGACAAAAAGAAGCCTTGTGGAATGGATTGAGTTGAGTAGTGTTGCTTCCCACTCATCAATCTTTTTCTGGAATGGTCTTCCAACGATTCTCTTGTATTATAGATTGAACGTCTCATTCATTCTCTTTCGTGTATTATTATCTTCTCTCTGTAAAAGATTGCTACATAGCAATCGAGATGTAAAAATTGTCTATTTGTCACAGTTAACATAGAATTGGAAAGTTTTGTCACAGTGGAATATAATACAATCTATCTATCATGTGTTTAGAAATGCCTCTAGCATTTTGGTGTTGTAAACCATTTTCAAGGAGACACTCAACGTCTCCTTTCGACTCATAGATACATGGTTACATTTTTATTTATCTACTATGAGTTTTATTGTGGTTCATGTTACTTAATATGTGGGCATAGAATATGAGATATAATACGGTGAAATTATTTTTAGCTAATAATGGCACAATTACTTCATTTCTCTATGTTCAATCACTTACCCAAAATATAAAATTAATTGTAAAAATATTTTATTAGGTGGAAATGCAGACTCTTCATTCTCAAGTATAAAATAGGATAATCCTCCAATGAAATTTTGTTACTACATTTTTTCAATGGCAAAAACTCTATGCATTCATTTTAATTCAATGCAACCAGTAATTATTAATTTCTAAGAATGCATTCCCTACATCGACAAAACAACTTTGCAAACTTCCATTTTCGTTCATTTATAAAATATTTTTCTCTTCTTTTTCTAGAAATAATATCACCCTTAAAATTCACATATAATTACATATATTATCACTAATGGACCCCTTTATTTTACTATCACTACTTTTTCTAATATGTGATCTTTTCCTTTAAAGAAAAATGTTATTATTCAAAGAAATGAAAAATACACTCACACCCTATACCCTCTCTAGGTGACTCGAACTAGGGATGTAAGTGAGTCAAGCTAGCTCACGAGCTACTCAGAATCAACTCGAAAATTACTCGAATTGACTCGGCATTAGTTGAGCTCGAGCTCGAGCTCGAGCTACTCGACTAGGTATCGAGCCCGAGTTCGAGTTTCATCCTACTCGACTCGTTAGGCTCGCGAGCTTAATCGAGTTTTTAAAAGAATTTAAGAAAGTGTCCCTACACTATAGCTTAATTACTAATATAGCCCATAATTTACACAATTTGTTGAAACATGTATGAGACGAGCTTAAACGAGCTCAAGCTCGAACTCACCGAGCTTAAACGAGCTCAAACTCTATTAAGATTCAACAATCGAGCCGAACCGAGTCGAGCTTGAGTTCACCGAATATGCCATTGAGCTTGACTCGACTCACCGAATATATCAAACTCGAGCGAGTCGAGCTCGAGCTCGAGCTTCATACATATAAACATAGTTCGAGCTTAAGCATGCTAATACTCGACTCGACTCGACTCGGCTCATTTACACCCCTAACTCGAACCCCCGACCTCTTGGTTGGAAGAGAAACGTCTTACCAACAGACTGCGCTTCATCGTCAGTGATCTTTTTCTATTTATGAAATACATAACTAACTTATTCTTAAAACTCGTGTCCATTTTATCAATAAAGATGTTTCGTAAGCAAAATGAATATTAATTATAATTAAAAATCATCAGTTAATTTGATTAATTCTACATAAATAAATAAATAAAAAGGTTAATTGCATATAATATCACGAACTTTGCCCGAAATTCAATTTCCCCACGATCTTTAAAAATTCCATGTTTTATCAAATACTTTGACATTTGTTCAATTTTTCCACAATTTTTTTTTCCGATGACCAGTAAAATGGCATAGCAGTGATATGGATTTAATTTTACACGTAACACTGACGTAGAATATATATGAATTTTAAATTACGCATATAATATTAAATAATAATAAAAAAAACTCTAATTTCTTTTAATTTCTCATTTTTTTCAGGCAAAAGGAAATTAAAGATTACTTTTCACCCATTGGTGGCGCTGATTGTTAACCGCTACTTTGTCGGGCAATACGCCGATTGCTGGCCGGTGCTTCGCCGGGAAATACGCCGATTGCTGGTGGTGTGACAAAATTGCATATTTGGGTGATTTTAATCAAAGTAGCCGATTTCTGCCATGGCTTCCAGGTCAGGCTTCTATTGCTTCACCAGAATGGCGTGTGCCGGCAAGCGTTGCGTCGATTCCGATTTGAGGGTGAAAAGAATCGTGGGGAAATTGAACAAATGTCAATGTATTTGATAAAAAATGGAATTTTTAAAGATCGTGGGGAAAATAAATTTCGGACAAAATTCGTGATATTATATGCAATTAACTCTAAATAAAATAAAAAGTAGATAGGGACCTAGGATGCTGCCGCATGCAACCAAGAGATCGACTCAAGAAATAGGTATCATCTTAAAATTAGTCCATCCTTTTAGGGGTAAATTCTAAAATCATGTCTTCAACTACATGAATTTTTTTTTTTGGTTTCGTACGTGAATAACACTTTTTGAACGCCCACAAATCAATGATGAACCCCATGATTCTGAATCACGAACTACAGCCTTTAATCGTGAACTTATAAGTTCTGTATGTTCTAAATTGTAAAAAATAATATCTTAAATGATAATTTAAAAATTTGGGACTTATTTTATGATGAAATGACAATATTTCATTATCAATCCAACTATATAGTTTAAGAAGACTTTTGTTTAAGCCATGTAGATAGTTTTGACTTCCACATCAATATTCATTCGTTGAAAAAATATTTGTCATATATAAAATTAGAAAAAAAAAATGAAAATTCATGGATTTAAAAAATTGAGATTCATCTTATATATGCAAAACAAGAAATGTCTCATTATTATCCTTTTTTTTGGATAAATTAACAGTATTAAATAAAGAAATTTAAAGGTTGCGCCACATGAGACTCGAACTCAAGACCTTTGGCCTAAGCATTAACCCCTTACTGCTTGGTCAATACATGCACAAAATTACCCCTTCTCTTTACGACAAAAGTATTTAATTGTTAGTCATATTATGAAATGATTATTGGTTGATGCATATAAAAATAGATAGTTAAAGAGCAAGTTAGAAAATAGATGTGGGTGAATGGGAGTGAAAATCGGAATGCCAATGAATCCGAAGATGCAAAAGGGTGTATAGTAATTCCCTTTAATCCCTCACTTCCATTCACACCCTTAAAAACAAACACATCTGTCTTCCCTCCTCCTCCACCACCACCGCCACCATCTCAACACCAAACAATGTCGTCGTCAGCCCTTCTCCCTTTCCTCCTCCTCTTCCCCCTGGCCCTGGCCACTCCGCTCAACACCGACTTCTACGCCAAGACCTGCCCCAACTTCCGCAAGATCGTCCAAGAGGTGGTGACCGACAAGCAGCTGACCGTCCCCACGACCGCCGCCGGGTCCCTCCGGCTGTTCTTCCACGACTGCGTGGTGGGCGGCTGCGACGCGTCCCTCCTGATCTCGGCGAGCCAGATGTCCCCCAGCTCGGAGCGCGACCACGACATCAACCACTCCCTCCCCGGCGACGCCTTCGACGTGGTGATCCGCGCGAAGCTGAAGCTGGAGCTGGAGTGCCCCGGCGTGGTGTCGTGCTCCGACATCCTCGCCGAGGCCACCCGCGACCTCATCACCATGGTGGGGGGCCCCTTCTACCCGGTGCCCCTGGGGCGCCGCGACAGCTTGGACGCCCACGCGGGCGACGTGGAGGGCCACATCGCCCGCCCCAACATGTCGCTGACGCAGATCATCGACATCTTCGGCGCCAAGGGCTTCTCCGTGCAGGAGATGGTGGCCCTCACGGGGGCCCACACCATCGGCTTCTCCCACTGCTCCGAGTTCGCCAACCGCATCTTCAACTTCAGCCCCACCCAGGACCACGACCCCACCATGAACCCCGACTACGTCGCCGGCCTCCGCAAGCTCTGCGCCAACTACCAGAAGGATTCCACCATGGCGGCCTTCAACGACCCCATGTCGCCCGGCAAGTTCGACAACACCTACTACGTGAACCTGCAGAACGGACTGGGGTTGCTCGCCAGCGATCAGATCATGGCCACTGATCCGCGAACCAAGCCCTTCGTCGACGCCTACGCCAAGGATCAGAAGAAGTTCTTCGAGGATTTCGCCAAGGCCATGGAGAAGGTGAGCTTGCTGGAGGTCAAGACTGGGGATAAGGGGGAGGTCAGGAAGAGGTGCGACACTCCAAATGCAAGCAAAACTAATTGATGCCTACCTTTTTAATCACGCTGCCTTCTTTTATTTCTTTCTTTCTTTCTTTCACTATGCGTATGTGTATATATACTGCCAAGAAAATATAAAAAAAAAACAGACATGGTTGCTTGTGTGATGTAAATCAGAATAATCTATTTCGTTTGCCTTCTGATTTGTTGTCATCATTGGGGATTCCTTCTCTTAGTTTCTGAGATGTGTAACGTGGTGGGGCATTTTATTATCTATATATTTATATACAAACACATACACATATATATAAGAAACTAATCATGCATGTGTCGATCGATTTGATTGCTTTTGTTGTTGTTTTGTTCTCTTAATTGAGGCACTCTCCTATGCAATTGATTGCACCGTGCAACTGATTTTTGAATTACACTATTTTAATACTATTCAAATGACACTTGAAGATATTCAAATGTCATTTGTATCTGTTGAAGTAGTGTTATTTGAAAATGTTCAAATATTATTTTCTAAATAAAGTAATGTCATTCTGACAACCAATTGCACGGTGCAATCCATTGCATAAGAGTATTTGTGTAATTAATAATCTCACGTTGATTAATTAAATGGTGGGATTCAGCTTATATACTTATTTTTTTAGACCGGCCGTAAAAAGAAGTACTCGAAACTAGTTTTCAAACTCCTCATTCTCACAGTGGAATATACGAAAACCAAGAATCTTTAATATGGTATTTTCTACTTATTGCGCATAAAGTAAAAGTGCAAGTTAATACATTTTCACTTAATAAAAGAAAATAGTATCAATAAAAATAAAAATTAGAAATATTAACATTTTTTTTTATCGTAAATATATTAATTCATGCACCCTTAATGCTTATTAAAAAAATTAAAAAATTATAACTCAATCTGCAAACCCTAATCCCGTCGGCACCGGCACCGCTAACCTGCGCTCCGCCGCCCCCTCCGCACAACCTGTGCCATTGCCGCTTTCCCTTCTCTCTTCGCCGACGCTTCCTCCCTCTCACCTCTGTCTCTCTCTCCTCTTGCGCCGCCATCTCCCTACCTCCTTCTTCATCGTCGCCCGCCGCCACTGTCCACTACAACCGTTATGCCACCACCACTGTGCCGCATCCCTCCCATCTCTCTCGCCCTTCTTTCTCTACCCCACAGTAGTCTTTCTCTATCTCCTTCACTACCTCACCACCTCAATTCTCCAGCGCCACCGCCACCTCAACTTCCCTGTCACCTCCGAACGATTATATAATACACACTTTTACATTGAAAGTGTCATGTGTGTAACAGTGTAAAATATATTGTTGCATATTTTTCATGATTATTACATGATTTTATAAAATCTTGTAAATAAAAAAAGTGTGTAACAAGTGTTACACACTATAAGGATATTTTGGTCAATTATGTTATTATTTCCACAATTTCACCTATATGGATAGAATTTCCTTTTATTATATGATTTATTAGAGCTAGAATGTTGCCCCAAAAATAAATGATTGTCATTAAAACGTGCCCCACATTTATAAGAGCAGCTCCTTTTAACTACTAGTTGAATTAAGTTTTCCTCAAAAACTAGTTGAACTAAGTTAATTAATTTCAATTATTCTTAATTAAATTAATTAATAAATTCTATTTCAGATCTCATAGATTTTAATTGAAAATAATTGCAGTCTGATTGGAATGATTGAATCTTATATTTTTAACAATCACCGGCACGTTGACGCACAATTTTTGTGATATACTCCCTCCCTCTCAATAATAAAAAGACACATTTCTTTTGGGTCCGAAAATTAAGAAGTTAAATTGAATTGAAAAGTGTTGTGACCCACTTGTTTAGTGTATTTAATTAAATGTATTTAGTGAACCACCTTCTATTGTGTTTATTTTAATTTAAAAATAAATTTACAGAAAATTAAAAAATGCCTATTAATTAAATTAACTCAATTTCAAAATTTTAAATTAATTACAAATTAATTTAAAGAAATTTAACTCATTTTTTAATTCAAAATAACTAATTTAATGAAGATTTCAAAATGTTAAATTAATTAGAGAGTAACTCATTTCTTTGAAAAGGAAATAGCAGAGCGTCTGAGAGGGGGAGAGCGACGGCGGCGGCTCTGCCGCTGCTGTTTAACTAGAGACAGAGGAGGTCCCCGTGGAGGCGACGTCGCGTTGGTGGTGATGGCGTTGTTGCCTGAAATTGAAAGAGAGAGTCGGTGGGAAATAGGAGATCTAGGGTTTGGAGGCGGCGCTACCGCACACATGCGGCCATGCGGGCGGCGGTGACTGAGATTAAGAGAAGAGAGAGAACAAAGGTGTGACTAGGGCTCAGAGCAGCGATGGCCATGGCTGCCGTTGCAGGGAATTGAGAGGGGAGGCGGGCAAAATTGGAGGTTGGGGTTTTGCAGGGGCGGAGACCTTGCTGCCATCACTCTGAATTAGGGGTAGGCGAGAGAGAGAGAGAATGGCGACGACAGTTCTTTGTTGCTGATTTGCCGGAGAGAGAGAAAGAGATGGTCGTGGGGTGTATCGGCGGTCATGGCTTCGCCGGCAGTGGGAGAGAGAGAGAGAGAGAATTGGTAGGTAGGAGAAATAGGTTAGAGTTTAGGTTTGTTTATTGTCTTAATTAATTAACTAATTTAATGTTAATTTTAACATAAAATAGAAATGTATCATAACCCAAAAAAAAAAAGTGCCTTAAAAAAAGTGTGTCATAGATAATGGGAGGGAGGAAGTATTTAACTTGTGAATATTGAATTTGTTTAATTACCTGAGTGGGAGACACACACATGATTAAATTCCATCTAGCATTACAACTTATGGCTATGCCAAGAGCAGCACGTGAAATCAAGGTCAATAGTATATATATTCAATATATATAATATATACTAGTGTATTACCCGTCGAAATTCGACGGGAAGTTATTTTAACTTATTATATAAATTATTTTTAAATTTATTTAATTTAAGGTAATATAGTTGAAAGTATATTAATTTGAATCATATTCCTCAATTAAATGTTAACATTTTGTTAGAATAATAAATATTCTTTTTATGTAGATTTTTATTTAATAGTAATATTTTGAAAAATGTATCGATATTGAAAATTTTATTTCATCTGAGCATCATCTCGTCTGAACCTTGTAGGATCATATCATAATCTAAATTTCGGAAGACGACAACTAACGTTTGAACATCAAACTTTTGATTATCATCTCGTCTAGACCTTAAAATACAAAAAATGAACTTGTATGCGTCAAGTTTTTTTAACATCACTATCTGAAGCTTTAAAAATGAAAGTTGACTTGTGAGATTGTATGATTTGGATCTTCTAACATCATAACTAACTTGTAAACATCATTTTGTATGGAACTTGAAAAAAATCTAGACAAACTTTTATGCATTATTAGTTCTAAATATTATAATTGGGTTCCAAGAATCATCTCGTTTGGAGTTTAAAAAAATAAATTTAACTTGTAAGTATCATCTCATTTAAACTTTGAATGACCACAATTAAGTTACAAGAATTATCTTGTGTGTAGCTTTAAAGATCATTATCATATTTAGCTTGTAAGATCATAACTAACTTCTAAACATCATCTTTGTATGCAGCTTGAAAAATCTTGACAATTTTTTGTGCATTATTTCATGTGGAGCTTGAAATATCATAATTGAGTTTCGAGCATCATTTCGTTTGAAATTTGAAAGAATAAAATGGACTCGTGAACATTAATTATCTTCAAATCTTGAGTTTCGAGCATCATTCCGTCTGAAAATTGAAAGAATAAAATTGACTCGTGAACATTATCTCGTTTGAAGTTTGAAAGACCATAACTAAGTTTTGAAAATCATCTCATGTGTAGCTTAAGAAAGTTGACACGAGATTCAAATTGTATTAATTTATTTAGTAATTTAATTGATAGATTTCCATAAAAAATCTATGTTGAATCCAAATTTTATTTTTAAAATTTTATACAAAATATATTATTTTTTAATCAAATTAAATTGAAGAAATAATTTACTTTATCAAACCAATTTATTTTTTCAAATTAAATTAAATTAAATATATTATTATTATTATTATTATTATTATTGGACGAACAGAAACAAATAAAGTTTGCAGAAATGAAGAATATATTTTTCTTTCCTGTATAAATAAAATGTATGGATTTATTTTATAAAAAATAAAAATAAAATTTTAATTCTTTTGATAGACATAAAATAAGATTTTGTTTTAAAGTAATCAGTTTATAGAATTTTTGCCTTATTATGCAAACATGTAAATCAATGAGCAGACCCGTTTATAATTTACATATACGTGCATGTCTCAATTCAAACTTAATTTAAAATTAATTTTATTGAAAATTAAGAATATAAATATTATATATATATATATATATATTCATACAATATAATATATTGCAACATATACATATAATATGTACGCTATTGAGAAGTATATAACAAATATACATCTAATCACTAACATTCAATTAAAATAATTTATCGTATATAGATTATAATTTTTTTTCTTATCAGACATGTAAATCTAATTTTTATCTAGAAAAAATAAATAATAAAATTTATTAATTTATATTATATGTAATGTTAATATTATTATATATATATATACATTTATTATTAATTATATTTATTATGATTAATGAATCTTTATATGGAATGTAATAGTTAATTAATTAATAAATGATGAAGATTATATATGGTAAATTTTGAAATGGTGAGCTTTTAGATATGCCACATAGGTTAAGGCTTAATCCTATTATATAATAGATGCACATGAGAATTCTGGACCTTAAATTAACATTTAAGTGGGCGACAATTAAGCAATCACCTCATCTATTGTTTTCATAAGATTTTTGCACGTTTTTGTCCTGAAATATGTTATTTTTCTCTAAAATATTGATGCACCATCCAAAAAAATATGAGATAAGAATAATAGTTGCGTTGTCTCATTTTCCTCCATAGACTTGATGTATGAATTGCCCAGCTGAAAGCCAAGCAAAACCTTATTTTCACAAGACCACTAGCTACCAATCAATATCGATCGATATCATGGTCCACCATTTTCGTGTTTTTCTGTATACCATCATTATAATAGAAAAGCAAACCTTTTGGGCATCGAATTCCATATGGCATATAATAAATCTCAATACCTGGCTATAATTCCTTTTGGTAAGTCACATACAATGGAGATATTTCAAGATCTCCAATTCTTGATCATTGTCACTGCTGCATTGCTCCACTCATGTAGCAGCAGCAGTAGTAGTGCTCTTTGCTTTAACCCCTTTCTCCACGAGCACAACTCTTCTCTGGCAGATCAGGTAAAAGCTATGGCAAATTCGGCGGAGACGAAGAAATGGATGGTGCAGATAAGAAGAGAGATTCACAGGAATCCAGAACTTGCTTTCCAAGAATTTGCGACAAGCTCTCTCATCAGAGCTGAGCTGGACAGAATGGGGATTCCATATCGCTGGCCGGCGGCGCGCACCGGTGTCGTCGCCGCCATAGGTTCAGGTTCTCCTCCGTTTGTGGCGCTTAGAGCAGACATGGATGCTCTGCCAATTCAGGTACACATCAATCTTCATGTGTGTTTAATTAATTAAGTATTATTTTTTCCTGGGGCTTTCTATTAATGGGTTGATTAGTTTCCTTTTATAGAACTTCAGGTGGTCCTAGCTAGTTTACCTTGAACTAAATAAGACAAAGAAGCCATACATTACACAAAATGCACCCACTTTCTTATGTATGTATTGTTGATTAGAAGTGGTTTCACATTAAGTTGTACGGTCAAACATCGTACAGGCATTTGGACAGACTTTATTAATTATTACTACTATGTTGTGTAGAATCAGCTGCTCAATTAAGTTTATAACCTCTTTAAAACAGCTTATTAAGATCATTCAAAGTGTTTGATAATATAAGGTCTAAAACAGCTTATAAACTCTAAAGATAAGTTTCAAAAACTTATAAGCTTCCCAAAAAATAAATTCACTTATTCTAACTTATTTTTTGTCATTTTATAAATACTCCCTCCGTCCACGAAAGAAAACTTCCTAGGAGGGAGTGACACGCGTTTTAAGAAAAATATTATTGAGTGTATTAAAAGTGGAGAAAAAGTTGTTGAGTATATTGGGAGTAGTGAAAAAGTATAATTAATATTGGGAGTTGTGAAAAAGTTAAAGTAAGAGTTATTATAAGTGGTGGGGTATAGTCTAAAAATAGGTAGGGAGTTCTTTTGTGGATAACCCAAAAAGGAAAGATAGGAAGTTCTTTCGTGGACGGAGAGAATATTATTCAATTATAATTTATTATTTTCATCATTTACCGTTTCAAATTTAATTATCTCTTTTTGAATCTATCTTTCTAGTAAATATTTTCTCTCTCTAGTAAAAAATTTATATCTCTAACTTAATTATAAGCTCAATTATTCAAATACTTTAACTTACAAGCTCTTGATAAATTATACTATAAACCTTGAAATATCTTATAAACTCTCTAAAATAAGCTTAGTGAAACACCCTCTAAGCTCCTATATGTCCTTTCTAAAATTTTCAGAATATATATCCATTTATTTCTACTATATATATATTTTGTTTCTTTATACTCTTGTAACTTGTAAGACGTACGGACAAAAAATTGAGTGGTATGGGGCAATTGAGATGTTGCATTTTTGATTTAGTGATCCATTGGTTATTGTATAAAGTATTGAATTGATAAATTAAGTATTGAGTAGGAATTGAGAGAATGGGAGCACAAGAGCCAAGTGAAGGGCAAGATGCACGCGTGCGGGCACGACGCCCACACAGCAATGCTTCTGGGCGCTGCGGCGATTCTGCAGCAACTCCGCAGCTACTTGCAGGGAACCGTGGTTCTGATATTCCAACCGGCAGAGGAGAGCGGCGAGGGCGCCAAGGAGATGGTGAGAGAGGGCGCGGTGGAGAACGTGAGCGCCATACTAGGGCTGCACACCGTCCACGGGTATCCGCTTGGCGCCGTGGCGTCGCGCCCCGGGAAGTTTCTGGCCGGCTGTGGAAGCTTCAAGGCCGTCATCGGAGGCCATGCAGATGCCATTTTGGCTGCTTCCACTTCCATTATCAGTCTGCAGAATATTGTGTCCAGAGAGACTGACCCTTTGGACTCTCAGGTACCTGCCTACTTAATTTCTGCTTCAATCATCCAAACTCATGTTTAATTTCTTTGTTTTTTTGTTTCTTAATTAAGGTGGTTTCTGTGACTATGGTGCACGCGGGAAATGCAACCAATGTAGCCACCATTGGAGGAACCTTCAGGGCATTTGGCAGAAAGAGCCTCTATGCACTTAGGAAAAGAATTGAAGAGGTAATTTTAATTATCAATTATATAGCTATAGGTTTAGAGGATGAAAAGTTTTTCGGATTGAACAAATAAATGTAACACTTGTATAGAGTCGGTCCTCATATTTCAAGGACCCTAGGCAAAAAAGAAAAAAATAATTCAAGAATTTTGTTGTCATGGTCTTGTATGCTTAATTGCATGAGTACATAACTTTAATACTCCCTCCGTCCCACTAAAGTTGGCTACATTCGTTTCGGCACGGGAATTAAGAAGTTGTAGATTAGTATTTTAAGTGTGTAGTTAATAAAGTAATAAAGTAAGAAATAGAAGGTGATAAAGTGAGAGAGAGAAGGTAATAAAGTGATAAAGTAGGAGAGAGGATGTGATAAAGTATGAGAGAGAAGGTAATAAAGTGATAAAGTAGGAGAGAGAATGTGATAAAGTAGGAGATAGAATGTGATAAATATTTCCATTTTAGGAAAGTGGCCAACTTTAGTAGGACGCCCAAAATGAAAATGTAGCCAACTTTAGTGGGACGGAGGGAGTATGAATCATAAAGTTTGCAAAAAACTCCAAAAACAATCATCAGATAATTTAGATCGTCTTACATATTGAGAAACAAAAACATCAATAACATCTTCAAAAAATATATATAGTATATTTTTGGAGAAATCAAGATCAAGTTCTTCAATATATATTTTCGATACATAATATTGCTAGCTTATTTAACGCTTTTTAAAACATGGTAAAACGCAAATATAATTTTATCGATTTTAGTTTTAAAAAACTTCATTTTGTTGAAGTTACAATAATCGATATAATTAATAATATTGTGTATGCAACGAAAAACATTAGAAAAACAATATGCAATTTTAACAAACTCAAGAACTTCACCCATATATCGACTTTATTTGTAATGATAAACACATTTTTAGCACTCGTAATATTATATTATGACTAATCAACTTATTTTTAAAATTTGGGAGCCCTGCCTTTACAGCATCGGGGCTATAGAAGGGGTGAAATATAGATTATGTAAGAATTATGCAGTGTTTTTGGTAGCTAGGTTATAAAAGGTCAGGCTGCGGTGCACCGGTGCTGGGCGGCCGTGGAATTCGAGGGAGAAGAGCATCCGACGCTTCCACCGACCATAAACAAGGAGGAAATATACCAACATGTGAAGCAAGTTTCATGGATGGTTGTGGGAGAAGAGAACACAATTGTAGCTCCAGCATTTATGGGGAGTGAAGATTTTGCAGTATACTTAGAGAAAATAGGTGGATCCTTCTTGCTGTTGGGGGTTGGAAATGAAAAGGCAGGATCTGTTTACCCTCCTCACAGTCCTTACTACACAATTCATGAAGATGTTCTTCCCATTGGAGCATCAATCCATGCACTTTTTGCCATTTCTTATCTGCTCAATCTAACTGGCTCTTGCCAATTAGTATTATGACACATATATCTTCAATTGCTGATTTCAATTATGAATAAATAATTGCATGCATGCTTGCATAAAATAATTCCGTCTACCAATTCATGTTCTAATTTGTCATTTTGGTCCGTCCATCAATTCGTATCATACCCATTTTTAGTAATTATTTCTTTAACAAATAAATCATTTTTTCTTAAAAGTCGTGCCCTTTCCCCTCTCAACAAATAAATAATCCTCCCTCTGTCCCAATAGTAATGTCTCACTTTCCTTTTTGGGATGTCTCAATAGTAATATCTCATTCTCCTTTTAGCAATATTATATTCTCTCTCTATACCTAATATTGAAATAATTTTCACCAACCCACTTTATTAACTTTTTACACGTACATTTCTTAATTTCCCTATCGAAAAGTTATGGGACACTATTATTGGGACAGAGGGAGTACATTTTTTCTAAAACTCGTGCCTCTTTCTCCTAGGACACGATTTGGTGGACGGAGGGAGTAGTAATTAAATAAAGTTTGAAATGGAGGTTTGCTCTACGGACTACGGAAGTACGACGTTGTTTCAACCAAGAATGTTTGGCGATTCAATCAAAGAGTAACCTTTAATTTTTTACTAATTAATAAAATCAAATCAAAGGGTGATCTCACATTGTATTTCATTTTTTACTTTTTATTTATTTTATTTTTTCTTCAATTTTAATTTTATACGATTTAATCTAATTTTATCATTATTAACTAGAATTTGTTCCATCCAATTAGGTACATTTAATTTCACTTTTATTAGTTAATAATTCTTTATTAAGGATGATAAATTCAAAGTTTATATTTTTTTAAAAAAATTCAATCTTTTAAAATAGAAGTTAAGTATAATTTATATTCTCTATATATGTCCCAATAAGCATGACACATTTCTTTCCGGCACATATATTTATGTTGGAAATTGGAAGAAATATTCATCATAGTTTTGATGATACCAAAACTCGTAGCTTAACATCTCAAATGAAGATTACAGGAGAAAGAAACAACTGAAGTAACCACAACTGAAGCTCAATTGAAGAAAGACTGAAACTCAACTGAAGACTGAACAACTGAAGGAAGAGACTAAGATCACAACTAGTCGACTGAATCAAGTCAACAACTGGTTAAGAAAAGGACGAAAGCATGCTCGTCTACATTAAATGCTTCTGCAAGAGCATTTAATGTACCAACTAAGAAGATGTCCTTATACTTGAGCCAGAAAAGAGACGTTATCTTCCAACGGTAGGATTTGAAGAAAAAGATCTTCACCAATGGATCTATTCCTCAGAGACACTTATAAATAGCTCAGAAGAACTCTCAAGAAAAAGAGAGAGATGAGAGAAAAGAGAAGATTACTGATTCAATCCTCAATGCCCAAGCTACTTCAGAATATCAATTACCTAAACTCTCTTGTTGTAACTAAGATTTTTACTTAGATAAATCATTAGCCTAGTTACTGATTACTTGAGATTCTGTACTCAGTAATCCTAGTTGGTATATTACAATACCCATTTTCAAATGAGCGAGAAGAGTGTTTGTAATCGAGCTTGAGACTTAGACCAAGCTCAGTGGTTGTTTAGCACCAGTAAACTAAACAGTTAGGTTCTTTAGCACCCGCAAGCTAAGTGTGTAAATCCAACTCTATGAGTTGATTGCTGTAAGGAGTTTTCTTTCAGTATAGGTTGCTTTGCACCCGTAATTAAGCATTGCAGATAGGTTTGCGTTGCACCCGTAAGCATCGTGGTTAGGTTTGATGTGCACCCGTAAGCACTAGCGAGTGATTGTCAGACTAATCATCTGGTCGTGGATGTAGGAACGTTGTTTTCTGAACCACGTAAAAATCCCTTGTGTTTTTACTTGCTTTATATTCAGTACTTGCGCATAACTCTGTTTCTCTAATACTGATTAATTGAAAAGAGTAACAAGGGATTCTCTGGGAAGAAAATCTTTCAAGGCTATTTCACTAAGTTTAATATTCCGCTGCTAGAGTTATAGGTTTAACTGATCAATCTTTTGATAGTCAGTTAAACAAGTAATTCTACTCTGTTTTACTTACGACTGAAGTCTTACTTGGACTGAAGTTAATTGACCAGATCAATTAACTGAAGTCACCCACTGAACCTTCGTTTCAGTATCAGTCTCTACCCCTTGTCATCTGAAGTGTGCATTTTCAAATCAGTCAAACTGTCTTTCAGAACAAATATGTTGGCTTTAAGTAACCTTGTTTTCGAAAATAGCCTACATATGTATTCCCTCCCCCATACACCTGTCCTTTCAACCCTCAAGGAACGTCCCAACAATTTAGGAGAGTATAAGGATGTATAAAGGTGTATAGACTCATATCTAATGTAGTGTAAAATAATTACAAAAAGAAAAAAAAGTCAAGAATAATGAGATAGCCCAAAAAGCAAAATGGTCCAAGATAAATGGGATGGAAAGAGTAATAAATTTTATTTTTATAAAAAAATATTATTAAAATAATAAATATTTCCTTCATTCCACAATAGTATGCACACTTTTTTCGGCACATGTTTTAAGAATATTAGTTATGTGTGTTGCGAGTGGATAAAGGAGCCTATTAATCGTGGATCAACATCCGCATTTGTGTGTAACACAGTCGAACCTGTGGTGGTGACTGCTTTAAGGGAATAAAACTAGTCCCTCATTAACAACAATTGCTTTTGATTACGTATATTTTTATAAACTTATATGAGTTTGACGAGAAAATCACTTAGTAATCGAGATTGG
This sequence comes from Salvia miltiorrhiza, assembly GCF_028751815.1. Lineage (NCBI taxonomy): Eukaryota > Viridiplantae > Streptophyta > Magnoliopsida > Lamiales > Lamiaceae > Salvia > Salvia miltiorrhiza. The sequence continues at coordinate 25,337,490 of NC_080393.1, read as the reverse complement.
GATGAATAAAAATACATTTATGAACTCTTATCGAGTTCGAATAGTTGAACTTTGTAATTAGTGGTTATTGCTATATAAATTTGAGATGAGAATGAGTAGTAAATTAATTTTAATCATGTGCGACTGATATTAGTATATATATATATATATATATATATATATATATATATAAGTTTTAAGTGGATTCATAGATTGTATGTTTTTTATTATTATAAATTTTAATATTTGATTATTTATACAGTTTATTATTAATATTTTCTTTGTGAATTTGGGGGATCGTTGAGATAGATAACCAATTACTCCCTCCGTCCACAAAATGAGTACCCATATTTCCTTTTTGGTCCGTCCACCAAATGAGTACACATTTCCTTTTTTGGTAAGTGTACCCCACACATCCCACTCATAATAAAAGTGGGTCCCTTATTCCACTTACACACACTTAATCAATTTCTTAAAACCCGTGCCACCCCCAAATTGGTACTCATTTCGTGGACGGAGGGAGTATTATTTTCAATTTTATTTGATTATATACATATTTTATAAATTTAAACAAGTTCGAGAAATTAGTGGATATTTAGGATGAGAATAAGTAATATAGTTTCAGACGGGTACAAATACATATCTTTTAAACGGATCCAAATAACTAACATAATTAGTGGGCATTATTATACACACTTGAGATGAGAGTGAATAGTAAATCACTTTTTAATCGTATTTGAGACAAGTAAAAATATATCTAAATCTTCAGTCTCATATCAAACTTTTAGTAGTCTTCATCGGTTGAAGAACCTATATTAAAAGATATACACATAATATGTATTTTTCAACATTATATTAATTTCTATCTATTTTTGTCTTCACCAACTGAAGAACTATTCTGAAATAATTAGATATAATTATATTTTTCTATATTTTTTATATTTTCTGGTCAGTCAATTGTTATATATACGATTGATTTGTTGTATATTTTCTCAAACCAAATAACTAGCGACAAGGAGTAAAATAGGGGTATTAGCGCTGTGAATAATAGGACTACGTATGTAACATACAAATATCTTCATATATTTAAACAAAGGGTTATATCATCATTATTATTGTTATTATTTCCTTTGTTATCTATCACTTGACAGCGTTGCATGCTACAGTCCTGGAAGTAATGAAGGGCCAGTACAACAGAGCATAGAAAAGTCAATAAGACTTTGAATTCTTTTCTAGCAGAGAGATTTCCGAGACAATGCTGCTTAGCTAAATCGCACAGCTAGATTCACATAGTTGGACCCCATGGCTGGTAATGGATCATGGAAAACACAAAAGGACAAACAGTTAGTTGTTGGAGGAATATCTCTGAATTTGTAAATGCAGCACTCACGGACGCATGTAGTATACGTGAACCTTTGGAAAAGATCAATATACCCTTGCCATGTAAACTAGTATATATAAGTAGGGGTGATGAACGGGTCGACGGGATAACCGTACTCAAAATTCGGGTACCCGTACCTAAAATTTAGCATTTATGTTACCCGTATCCAAACTCAAACGATATTCGGTTACCGGTTATATGAGTCGGTTAAACGAGTAACTGAAATACCATTAAAAAAATTTAGCTATGTTAAATTGTGGCTATTTGGTAGAACTTATTTAATCAATTCACCTTCACGATTCCTCGTGTGATGATGCGATGAACAAATTAATGATTTCATTGAGTTGAGTTAATATTTTAATAGAGTTTAATAGTTTATTTTTTATTATTCTATTATACTTTGACTATTCATAAGTATTTAATTATTACTTTTTAAATTGATACATTTCATTTCACGTAACGTTGTAGTTATATTATAAATATCAAATTAAATATATTTATATTAATAAGATTATATTTTATAATTTTAAAATTAATTAAATCGGTTAAACAGGTATACCCAATCGGTTATCGGGTATACCCGATAACCAAAAAATCTCAATACTCATACCCATAATCGTACCATTTAGCCAAATATCGGGTATCGGTTACCCGATAACTGGTGGATTTCGGTTCGATTCGGATATAACCACCCAATATCCAAATAAGCAGCCCTATATATAAGTAGCCCATGACAGTTCATTGTAACGGGAGGTTCACTTTTATTCTATTGGCAATATAATTCTTGATCTCTAAAGATCTTCTGGATTGTTCTTTGCTTTTGGATCTTTATTCTTTCTAAAATCTTCGGTGAATCCAACAATTGTTCGAGTGTTCGTTGAGTTTAATTGTGGAATTCGTAGAGGGGGTAGAGAGTTTGTACGTCATTCATTTGTTAATAAATTTGTCAGGTAATAATTTATTTATTGATAAAACGTATTAAATGAGATCTGCACTTTATGAACTCACCAAATAGTTTGACCGATGCAATTAATATCCAAGTGGCTATGCGAAATCTTGGTTGATTTTCAATCTTAATTACATGTTATGTCTAATAAAATTTTAAAAGATTTACATGATAGCTCGCATATATTATTTGAAATTGTTGTACATAGAGACAAGTCAAGTTAAAAATTAAAAGTGTTGTTTTTAAAATCGAAAAAGTTAAGTACATTTTTTTAGAAGCAATATATTCGCATGACCATTTTGAAGAACAAAACACAATATTTGGCCACTAATTGAAAAAATACAAAAATTGGTCATTTTTTACGTTTTAATTAGGACTGTTTTGTCCTTAATTAGAGCGAACCAGATTCGGATCGGATTCGAGTTTGCGTGTGGGTTAGGCACACATGGCACTATTAGTATCATTAGTGTCATATACTCAATGTTGCACAAATAGTACTTATATGGTCATATTAGTGTTATATACTCGTGTGCTTATATTATTTAGATGAGTACAATTATATGATCATTTTGAACACCTCCTCGTAGGGTTTAGAGTTTCCATTTATGATTTAGATTCTCCATTTAGTGTGCTGCATGAATGGTACTTATGGTCATATTAGTGCCATTAGGGTGTGTTTGATACACAACTTGAGATAATTGATGATAAATAAAACCTAGATAAATAATATAGATTAGGTGAGATTGTTAATATTTTATAGGTGTTTGATAAATAAGATATAAATACTAAGATAATTAATATTATTGTCCCCAAGGGGACACCAAGCGGTGCGACCTTCTGTCTGTGAATAGTGAGGTCTCGGGTTCAAACTCCACTGCTCCCCCTCTTCAACTCCCCCAAGTAAAAAAAAAAGATAATTAATATTATTATTTGATACAAAAGATACAACTATAGATTAAAGAATAAATTATAATTTTAATCTTATATTTAAATAAATTAATTAAACAAAAGAAAAATAAAAAAATAATTATCCCATCCCATCCCAACCCCAACACCAGTACCCCCAACCCACGCCCGTTTCTTCTTATATGGGTAGAGAGATAAGTTATCCCACCACTTTGGTGTAATTAGTAATTTCATTGTAACAGTGAAAAACATTCGGGCCTGACCTGACCTTTATTGCGGGCTTGGACTACTATATAAAATGCCTATCAAACGGAAGGAAAATTTGAGAAATACAATTTATCTAATCTAATAGCCCCTATCAAATGGACCCAGTGTCATATACTTTCTTATGTAGTGTTGCACGAATGGTACTTATGGCAATATTAGTGTCATTAGTGCCATATACTTAGAATTTTTTTTCGATTGACACATATGATACTATTAATAATGTCATATGTGCCTAACCCGCGTGCAAACCCGAATTCGACCCAAATCCGATCTGCCCCTAGTTAAGGGCAAAACAATTTTTACACGTAATAAATAGCCAGATTTTGTGTTTTTTCAATTAGTGGCCAAATATTATGTTTCCTTTTTTCAAAATAACTATTTTAAAAGTGATCTATTTTTTTAGTGACCAATTTTTTTACTAATTAAATATTTTATATTATTAACTAAAATTCCTGTCAATTTTTGCCGCGCTATAAACCTGTTATTATTAATCAGATAATAATATGAGATAGCTACTAGCTCTAATTAAAAATGTGATATCTATAAGTGATTTAGGGCATTAAATTCCAAGAGAACATGCATGTCACACTTGTGTAAGTTATGAGCTCGAAGAATTTTTAATTGGATAGGCCCAAAATATTGGAAGCCTTGAAATTCCGGCCCAAACAAACCCAAGTTTGGTGAAATGCAAGTAAACAGTGTATGAAGTTTCAGTACCATCATCTTCTTCTTCTTCTTCAATCGCCGTTCCATTCGATTCTATCCCTTTGCTCAACAGCTTCACTCAGCCCATACATACACCTAAATAGATGGTGTCTACTTCTGCGCTTTCTCTCTCTCCTCATCTAGAGGTACGGATACATCTCCTCGCTTCTACTTCACTTAATCTTCTCAATTTTGTTTATGGTTTGTTTTCTTGTATCTCAGATTAGTTTCTCTTTTCAAAACAAGCACACAACTCAACTATGGACCCTCACCTCCGCCAAGAGCGCTTCGCTCCGGCGCAGGGGGTCGGATTTAGCCCGCCATTTTACTCTAGTCAGCATCAATTCCAGACCATTAAGCTCGAGAAAATTCGTAATCAGAGCGGCGGCAGCCGGCGGAGGCAGTTCGAGGCGTGGCGGTAGTTCTCGTAGGGTTTTCCAGGAGTCTCAAGCGCAAGCTCCTATTGCTCCGGTCAGACAAGCTGCTTCCTTTATTCTCCCTGCCGGCGCATTCGTAGTCGCCACTTTTGGTATGCGTTTCGCGCGTTACGACTCTTTACTTTTTCTAGTGATTTAGGCATTGAGAATGTGGCTTGATCGTTGTATTGGATACCATCGTAGCTTGCTTCTTTCAATTATTTGGTTTCTGGTAAGGGATGCTCGGTTCATTTGTAGAATTCGCCAAGTGTAGGATTTAGGTTACTAACTTACTATGATCAATTTGCTTGCATTTGATGTTTTGTGGTAGAATGGTATTTGTTGTTTCAGTTTAAGTTGATTTATGTGCTGCTTCTTGTATTCATAGCTTTATGCTTGATTGGAGATTTTCACGAATATTTACTGTAGTAGACATTGCTTTCGTATTATCAACATGTTATTCGTGTTAACCATATGAGGAAGTTTTTTAGTTCTCAATTGGTAACTAATCTATGCTTTCCAGCTGACAGTTTTATGGAAACTGATGGAGAAAATCCTGGTGCCAAAATCGTCTGAGTCTGTAGCAGAAGAGGATAAACCTGCCTCCGGAGCGAAGTGGTCCTTCTCCCGGGGGACAAACTTTTTGTCATCTTTTGGTGCGAAAGTTGAAAGGGAATCCAAAATGAGGCTAAATGATTTTGCCAGGGAGCTTAGATCATTTAGCAGCATTGACATGTCAGGTATTGAAAAGTTTATTGTTAGTTCAGTTGTGGCTGAACTTCCACGAAACTCTGACAAAGCATTGGTCTAACACTAGACGGTGCTGCTAGGTCGTAACTTTGGAGATGAAGGGTTATTCTTCCTAGCTGAGAGCTTGGCATATAATCAAGTAAGAGTTTATTTTAACTTGTTTTGTGTTCAGTAATTAATTGTCCTAGATGATATCTGCCATTTACTCCCTACTTGTATCATTTGCAGACTGCAGAAGAAGTGAGTTTTGCTGCTAATGGGATTACTGCTAAAGGGATAATGGCTTTTGATGGGATTTTACAGTCAAATGTTGCTTTAAAGACTCTCAACTTGTCAGGAAACTCGATTGGAGATGAAGGAGTCAAGGTGCTTTGATAAGATATTGCTAGATAAGATGTTGTACATGCTATATTTTTGGAATTGGAATTATATAATAATTATGTTAACTTTTACACTGATGTAAGTATATAATATCTCAATTTTATTTATCTTATTGAATATCGTTTCACCTAGCCTCTTTACGTGGTTCAAGGTTTTAGTCCTGCCTAAACAGTTTTATTTTTTATTGTTGCAGTGTTTATGTGACATTCTGGTGAAAAATTCTGGTATTCAGAAGCTACAACTTAGTAGTAGCGCATTTGGAGATGAGGTTAGCTTACTTTTAGTTTTTGAAGATTTAGTAAGATTCAGACACGGTCCATCATGTGAGTGCCTTGGTAACAGTCCTTATCCTTCTCTTTTCGTCTGATGCAGGGAGCAAAAGCTATTGCTGAGATGTTGAAGAAAAATTCAACCTTGCGTATCATTGAACTTAATAACAATCTGATTGACTACTCTGTATGAAATTATATCTTGTTGTACTATATGTTATCTCAGTCTGTGTCAATACATTGAGTCTTACCACTAATTCTGTTTTCATATTAACTTTGGAAATGGAGGTAGGGATTTTCAAGCCTTGCTGGAGCTATTCTTGAGAACAAGACTATACTGTCTATATACCTCAAGTAATGATCTTCTCGCCAAAATGACTACTTAATATGTTTAAACGAATGCATAAAAATAAAAGAACTGCTGCGTTATTATCTCCTCTTGGTATAGTTTTCTGTGGCAATTTCTCCAATAAGGAAGAAACTTGTCTTCATTCATCTAAGTTTTTATGTTTGTTCTATTCCAGTGGCAATTACGGTGGTCCCCTTGGTGCAGCTGCTCTGGCGAAAGGGCTGGAGGGAAACAAATCCTTGAGGGTATATTTCTAATAATTTTTCTTTGTTTGATTTGTCTCACCTTCAAAATTATGTCACTCGTGCTATGACCTAGAAACACAAAGATTCATGCGCTGTGAAGTTGCAACACCATACCCATGAACTTTGCTCCCCTGGAAAATAAACCACCCAAATCACATACTGACATATGTTTGTTCCATGGAGATTGTCATGGAAAAAGTTCGGTTGAATGCATGTTTCTTGATGGAAATAAGATTAGCATTTTATGTCTTGCTATTCATTACTAGGGATGGAATTTCGAAATGATATATTAGAATTGACAGTTAATGTGCGAGACCAGTTTTGTTTCAATGATTAGATTCGTAACTGAGTACAGTGTGTCACTGTAATTATGTAGGAACTCTATTTGCAAGGGAACTCTTTTGGAGATGAAGGTGCCATTGCTCTAACGTCTGGCTTGTCTTCTCATAAAGGTTTGTTGTGGCTGCCTTGTTTTTTTTCTTATGAATACTGCAGAAGATCTGACATTTAACATGTTCTTGCAGGGAAGCTTACCGTCTTGGATCTTGCAAACAATTCGATTGGTTCACGTGGAGCCTCTCATGTTGCTGAATATATAAAAAAAAGCAAGAGTTTGCTGTTGATTAACCTTTACATGAATGATATTGGGGATGAGGTAATATTTCCAATTTGTTACCTGAAAACAATGCAGTTATTAGGTCATGCTTTTGAACCCTATTCTTGCCAACTTTATAGATTGAAACTGTATGTACTGACCTCTTCTATTATGTATATTTGCCTCAGGGAGCTGAAAAAGTAGCAGAGGCTTTGAGGGATAACCGTTCAATTACAAATGTTGATCTAGTAAGTATATGGAACTTATTAGGATCTATGAAGTTCAATTACAAATGTTGATCAAGTAAATGGAACTCATTATGATCTATGAAGTGACTTTATCCTTGAATATGTCTATTTGACTCCTGCTTCTCCCGAATGTCTGTGATACTTAAGTAACAATCGTGAATTAATTTGCAGGGCGGAAATGACATCCACGCCAAAGGGATCAGTGCAATAGCACGTGTTCTGAAAGATAATTCCGTCATTTCTGCTGTGAGTTGCTCACCTTTCACTTCTGAGTATTTTAGATGTGATGTACATATATATAAGCCATATGTTCTGTCTTCCAGTTGGAAATTGGTTATAATCCAATCGGGCCTGATGGCGCAAAGGCTTTAGCCGAAGTTCTTAAGTTTCACGGGAATGTAAAGGACCTCATGCTTGGTTGGTGTCAGGTATGAACTTATATATGATAGTCTACCACCCTTTTCGAGGATGTATTACATTATATTCTGTATGGACAATGTTTACAGATAGGTGCATCTGGAGCCGAACATATTGCAGATATGCTGAGATATAATAGCACCATTGCAAGTCTAGACCTCCGAGCCAATGGGCTCAGGGATGAGGTTTGCCTTATTCATGTTGTCTTTCATTATTCTTAATATGATCCATGCATGTTCTCCCTTACAACCTCATGTTCTGCAGGGTGCCATATGCCTTGCTCGCAGCTTAAAAGTGGTCAACGAAGCTTTGGTATCGCTCAATCTTGGCTTCAACGAAATAAGAGTATGGAATGCCTCTCACTTGAAAATTTTGACTAGATAGTGTAGGCTTCTATCATTATTTATAGCACCATCCTCCATGATTCAGGATGAAGGGGCTTTCGCCATTGCTCAAGCGCTCAAGTCGAACGAAGATGTTAGGCTCACATCATTAAATCTCATGAACAATTTCCTTACCAAATTGGGACAGGTAATTCACTATACATATACATTTTTTGAAATGCTTCAACGTGTTTGATAACATCAATAGATAGCTTGAAATAAACCTGAAAAACATGCAGAGTGCAATCACAGATGCAAGCGACCACGTATTCGAGATGAATGAGAAGGAGCTTACTATTGTATTCTAGATATGAACAAGAGGATATGATTCTTTTTATCTCTCTTTTTCTTTGGGTTACTTGGTTATAGTAGCAGAGTCCATTTGGTGATGGTCTTCTTTCCCACCAGCGTATTAAGAGATTAATCGATACTAGATAATACCTTTTCGAGAAAATCAAAATGCGATTATTTCAAAAGAGGGAAAAGTATAAATTTTGACCACTAGATATCATTTTAGCTTTGCTTTTCTTGATGTAGCACGGTTTCATTTTCTTTTTCTTTTGTTGTAATTTATGTGTTCGTGCATGACTAAGGAATCTACGATTAGGTAGTATTTTCAAGATTTGGCTACTGAATGTGTAAGAATTTTATATTACTATTATTTACAAGAGCCAAGATTAAGTTTCTTGTTGATTTCTTAGTTTGAAAAAGTTGGACACATCTACAGATTTTTCTCCATTTGTAACATCATATGAAGACTGAAGTGATCATGTCCAAATTCATGCACCCCACTGATTTTTTGGGACCTAACTCTAGCTATTCGATGCTAAAGAAAGAATAATTTATGTAGTGTTAGTTTGGTTTTTTTTAGGAAAAAAAAAATTCCTTTAAAACATACTAGTAAAATCAATCAATTCTATAAAGCAATACATTTTGGAGAGCCCATAGCAATTCTCTGTCCTACGTGGCGCTCTCAAAAATCTCCATTTTGATTTATCTAATTCTCTATTCTTAATTTTACACCTCCATTCTTAAGTTTTGCAAATACTTTAAACAATTACCGTTACAATTTCAGATGAGCAAATCCTTCTCAAATTTCTCTCCATCAGTATGCAAATCTCATGCTCAATCACCGTTCAAAATTAAATTATCAATTGATCTGTAAATCCTTCTCAAATCTCTCTTCATCCCTATCTGCAAATCGTTCTCAAATCCAATCTCCCAATCCTTCTCAAATCTCTCTCCATCCATCTGTAAATCATTCTCAAATCCCACCCCGTTGTCTTCAAATCCATATCACAACAGTTCCCTCTCCCGCCGTTTGCTAACCTTTATCACAGATCTGCTAATCTGTATCCACCTCTTCCCGTCCCATATACATCATGATTGGAAATCAGGATTTGGTGCTCCACCTCCCTCGCCTGATTTCGAAACCTATTTTTCAAGGTACGTGTTTCTTGGTTGCCTCTATGTTGACAAATTCTCCCTTAATTTCATCTTAAGTTAATAGATAGAATTGTGGGATGGATCTCCCGAGCTTGGCTTTGATCCTGCATGGTGCACTCAGCACCAATCCAAACCAACGGAGGGCCTCTGAAGAGAGTCTCAATCAGGTTCTGTTTTTTATTGCGGCTGCTTCAGTTTTCATTTATTGTGTTTTGTTTTTTTTTAGAAGATTGTAGGAGCTATGACGAGCTCGGTGGAAATTTACTTTCACAGTTTGCATGATTGATGATTGATCATTATGTAAGACCATACATAATGCTCAAGGATTGGAATTCTTCAGAGAGTTCCATCTAAAGTATGAGATAAAGTCTTTCAGATCTGTCCCGAGCATTTGCAGCTGCTTCTTCCCGGAGATTTGCTGCACATATTTTCAATGATGTGGTGGCATGTAGCTTTACTTTGCCATCTAAATATTAAAATTTGGTCATGTAAAACGTTGTGAGAAAAGAAGCCCAGATTTCTAGAAATGAAGGATCTTAATGTACTCTATTTTGTGAAATGTGATTTTGTGATCTGTGAGAAAAGAAGCCCAGATTTCAGGAAAATCTCTTCTTTTAACCAGGCTCTTTTAGCAAAACAGATTTGGTGAATTATTAAGTATCCGGATTCTTTGATTGGACGTGTTCTTAAGCAGAGATACTTTCGCGATGTTGATAATTGATATTATGGAGGCAAAGGTTACTTCTAAAAGCTCATATATGTGGCGGTCCCTATGCTGGGGACGTGAGCTGTTGGAGAAGGGAATTCGTTGGAAGGTTGGAGACGACAAAACTATTTGGGCTTTTCATGATATCTGGATTCCGAACTCTAACTCCATTGCTGGGGATATGAGTTGTGATAATCCTACTGTTGAGACTCTTATTAATGAAGACAGAACATGGGACCTCAATCGTGCTAAGCAGCTTATCCTCCCTCATCTGGTGGACAGTATTTATCTATTGATCTCAACAATAATGGGGCGACGGACAGGAGATTCTGGAGGTTCGATGAGCAAGGGAGATATTCTGTGAAGTCGGGCTACTTGTGTGCGGTGGGATTTTATTCGCCACATGAATCCACCTCGGGTGCGGCTGATAAACGGTGGTGGAAAGTTTTTGGTCATTCGATATCCCGCCGAAAGTTAAAACACTTTTCTTGGCGTGCTCTTAATAACATGATTATTGCATATGCAAACCTTTTCCGCCATCACGTGCCGACATCAGGAATCTGCTCATAGTGCTGCAAGTATTGGGAATCAACGGTGCATTGTCTCACTGGTTGCAAGGTTGTGAAGCAGGCTTGGAAGAATTCTGATATTGGGTTAGATTTTAACGCCGTGCAAAGTCTGTCCATTGAAGATATCAGCATGGGGATTAAGGGTATCGAGAGGTGGTTCTTTCACTTGTGGACAGCTTGGCCCTTTCTTTGTGCCATGTACCTTTCTACTCATTTTCCCATTGAATGATCTTCCCAATCAAAGGCTCCTATTAGGATCTGGTCATAAGAATGCTATACATCAGCATCAAAATAATGCACAAACAGAAAATGATGTAATTTGCTGAACTTAAACTCATTCAACTATTGCTTTGAAAATTAGGAACTTTGTTGGTCAATCTCATTCAGATCATCCTTTTATGTAAGTGTTTTATTTGTGATATAATGCATTATCAATTTGTTGATTGTTTCTACATGTGTATGTGTTTCATTCACATGTCTGGAGGTTTTTTTATTCAAAATTCAAGTTTATGCAATTGGGCCTATAATTTATTTGCTTGGATTTAAAAGCTCAACTCTATGCTATTAAGTTTTCTACTCTTGGTTAATTTAGTCTTAAAAAAAAAAATAGTTGTGACTAGAGAAATAATTTCTTCAATTTAATTTGACTATAAAATAATATACCATTCTTTAAAATGAATTTTGTATTTGAAATAGATTTTTTTTAATGAAAATTTATCAATTGAAATATTAAATAAATCGATATGATTTGAATCCCACATTCATTTTCTCAAGTTTCAGACGAGATGATTCTCATAATTTGGTTATGATATTTCAAACTTCAAATAAGATGATGGTCACAAATCAGTTATATTCTTTCAACTCCAGACAAAATGATGCTCGAAATTCAGTTATGGTCTTTCAAGCTCTACGTGTGATGATGTACAAAGTATTTCACGGTCTTTCAAGCTCCATACAAGATGATGCTTAAAAGTCAGTTGTGATCTTACAAGCTCTAGATGATATAATCTCACAAATCAGCTCTGGTCATTCAAGCTCAAGAATAAATGAAGTTCAATTGTCAGTTATAATCTTCTATCTCTATATAGTACTGCTCAGAAGTTTAAAGCATAAGTCATACTCCCTCCGTCCACCAAAAATATGCCACAATTTTCTTTTTCGTCCGTCCATAAAAAATATGCCACATCCATTTTTAGCAGTAGGGTCCACACCATTCCACTCACATTTAAAGTGGGACCCTTACTCCACTACCAACTTCACTCACATTTTATTAAAACCCGTGCCGAAAGCAAAGTGGCATATATTTGGTGGACGGAGGGAGTATATAATTTCAAGGTACAGACAAGATTATGCTCAGAAGTTCGATGTTCAAAAGTCAAATGTCATCTTTCGAGCTTAAAATGATGATATGATCTTACAGGGTTCAAATGAGATGATGCTCAGATGACAAATGTGATCTTCAATTAGTTCTTATTTGATAATATAAAAAATATATATGCAAAACTAATACTCCCTCCGTCCCTGAAAGAAGTTCATCTTTTTCCTTTTTGGGACGTCCCCCAAATAAGTGCCTCTTTCTTTCTTTCCATTTTTGGACAATTACCCCACCACTAATAATACTTTATTTATTCTTACTTTTCACTTTTTCACTACTCCCAATACTAATTATATCACTTTTTCATATTTTCACCACTTCTAATACTAATCATAACACATTTTTATCCACTATCAATACACTTTACCACTTTTCCTTAAAACCCATGTCGTCCCCAAAGAGAAACTTATTTCAGGGACGAAGGGAGTAAATATTGTCTATGTACAATTAACGTCAAATGTGGCAAATTAATCTCTCCATCATATCCTCTGTATAATTTACACATTTTTTTCTTCTCATATTTCTAAAATCTTTAATCACATCGACCTTTTATGAAACTTTATCAAATGAAAAGCTTATATAAAACAACATTTTAATTATTTTAATAAAAAAATAATACTATAAATGGTTGATATTAATATAATTTAAGACCATATATAATTTAAAATTAGAATTATGCTTATTGGCTGGGTATTTTTTAATTTTTTTATCATTATGAATTTTCAGGTGTTTGTGGTGATGTTATTCTTGGGATTTGAATTTTTTGGTTGGTTGATGTTTTATTGCCTTTTTCTGCATTATTTCTAATGTTCCTGGTCTTGAAGTTGCCACGGCAAAAGAGCATCTCAAATAAGTGATTGATTAATTAAGTGATCTCTCATCATAACTGGATTAAATTGGTTAATAGGATTAATAGATTTATTATGTGGATTTAATTAATGAAATTATTACACTAGGATCAGTTGTTTCATAATTTGATTTTATTTGTGAATTTTATTTGCTTCTGTTTGAATTTAGTTTTAATTAAATCTTCTTCTTATTCGTTTGTCTGTCTACTGTTATAGTTTGTTTAGGGGATAGCTAGAGTTATTTCGTTGTGTCAGTCCCTAAGGATACGATACTCGATTGCTACATATATGCTACAATTACACCGTGTTAGTTGCGGTTTAGTTGCTAAATAAATTAGTGATCACAGTATCGTGGTGATTTATTTGTTGGGTGGTTGATTGCAGGATGTCCACGCCGAGAACATCGCCCCTACCTCCCAAGCCTCGGCGGGTATCTGACGGGTAGCTGATGGCGGGTATCCGACGGGTAGTGGGTTGGTGGATACTCAATTAAAGGGTGGCAGATATCCGCGAGTCGGAGGTATGGGTGGCAAATAGAAGTGTATAAGAAGTTGAAATTTTCTCTAAAATTTGCTGCAGTTTTGTGGTGATTTATTTGTTGGGTGGTTGATTGCAGGATGTCGACGCCGAGAAGCAGCAACGCCCCTATCCCTCAAGCCTCAGTGGGTATCCAACGGGTAGTATGTGGCGGGTATCTGACGGGTAGCGGATGGCGGATACCCGACGGGTGGCGGGTATCTGCGGGTCACGGGTATGGGTGACAAATAGTAGTGAGTGGCAAATATTTTTTTTGAATATATATTTCGCTAAGTCATGTTAGGGATGAAAGTCATCTTTAATTTATTTTTTATTTTAATTTGATATGTAGCATAGACCTATGTCATGTTAACACTTATTTTATTGAATAATATTCATCATTTATAAATATATTATGAAAGGGAGGTGGACTTTTTTATTTATAAACTATAACATTAAATAATTTCCATCGAAATAGGGTAACATTCACTCCTTTTTTTTTTTTATAAACTATAGCATCAAATAATTCCCGTCGAAATTCGACGGGTTACACACTAGTAGAAGTTATATAGTGATTTTCAATTGTTTTGTATGGAAAAATTCTGTGATTATTAATATATGATGGCAAATGTTAGGTTTTGATTTGAGACCTCCATAATTATAGTATGGGTTAATATGCAAAAACATCTCTAACGTTACCACTCCAACTACACTTAAGCCCCTAACCTAACGTTGATAGCAACTAACACCCCAAAGTTCATTAAGTACTACAATTAAACCCGTAAACAAATATTTTCTTTCACAAAATTAAGAAATTCATTTTTTTTTAGTCTATATAATATAAAATAAGAGTTTTCTCCGTCCATTTTTTCCCACCATTTTTTTCTCTCTTCTCACATCAATTGATGGGAGAAGAGAGAGAAAAAATGGTGGGGAAAAATGGAGGGAGAAAACTCCCCTTTTATATATTATATAAATTAAAAAAAATGAATTTCTTAATTTTGTGAAAGAAATTTTATTTGTGGGTTTAATTGTAGTACTTAATGAATTTTGGGGTGTTAGTTGCTATCAACATTAGGTTAGGGGCTTAAGTGTAGTTGGGGTGTGTTTTTGCATATTAACCCTTATAGTATTGCCTTTGGTTTATTCTTTAAATGTTCATGCTGTCAAATAGCCAGAGAATAGATAAATTTATCTTTGTAATTTTTTATTAATTATTATAATGAATATATATATATATATATATAGAAGGGTCAAATATAAAAAATTGTTATAATTATATTATCAAATTTTGAAATGGGACTTGATATTTATTTGGAAGCAAGAAAAAAAGAATATGAATATGTATTATATGTGATGTATGGGTATAAAATTTTACGTAATTGCATGTTATTATATATATTATATGTAATGTATTAATATATAATATTGTTTAGTTGAGGTCTTAATATAACATTGTAGCACATTTTCAATCTTGTGATAGTACATGTTGAGATTATTAAGATATTATTTAAATAGCAGATAAGATTATACGAGATTGAAACATGAATGTGTAGAAAAATCGCTTTATAATTGAATTTGGGATGAATATGAATATATAAATTATAAACGGGTACAAATATATAAATTTGTAATAGCTTATATTTATAAAATTAAACAGGTTCGGGTAATTAATCAAATTTGGGACGAGTACGAACATTTGTCGACATGTCTTTGTGGAACTTTCTCTAATTGAAGTGTTTTGTTATTCAATTTGTTTTGGTACAAGCAATATACATTTTTGATGGGTACGATCTATCAACATGCATGCATGATTTTTTTTATATATATAATTTTCAATCTATTATTTTAGTATATTTATATTTATTATAAAATATTTGAGTCTGTATTGAGACAAATGACCAATTACTATGATAAATTATATTTATAAATTCAAATTTGTGTAAATAGCTAATATGTATTACTATACATTTTTGTAATGAGAACGAATAGTAAAATCGTTATTTACATATCAAATTTAGATGTATCGCTCTGTATAAAGATTGTTTCATTTATTATAATCATAAACATAACGAATTTCGTCGGATTACACATTGTTACATGTATTACATATCAATAATAATGAATAAGAATATGTAATATGGAATCTCATGATACAGATCGATAATCTCTAAATTTCTTACTCATACTATAGTCCCCAATTATGCTAAATTTATAGTTAGGAATAATAAACACGAATCATTAAAACTCTTAAAAATGTTAAATTTGCAGAAATCCATATAGTGATTTCGAAATAACCCAATTTGGTATTATACTAAAGGTGCCATAAACCAGTTTCGAAGGCCTAGCTCGGGAAGAGAGGCCATCATTTTAGAAGATGGGCCATAACTTCTTGGGCCAATTATCATTATTTATGAAGGTCCCATAAACCACCTTCGAAACCCTAGCTCGGGAAGAGAGGGAGTGTTTCTCACATCGCCAAACTGGGAGAAGAG
The DNA here is from genome assembly GCF_028751815.1 of Salvia miltiorrhiza. Taxonomy (NCBI): domain Eukaryota; kingdom Viridiplantae; phylum Streptophyta; class Magnoliopsida; order Lamiales; family Lamiaceae; genus Salvia; species Salvia miltiorrhiza. The sequence goes on along the minus strand of NC_080393.1, from coordinate 25,321,298 downwards.
AGGCCGGCATTTTAGAGTGTTTCTCACATCGCCATCTTCAATGAAGGTTCAATCCGCATTATTGGAGATTTATAATTTGTTTTTCTTTTTATAATCTTGTTTGCTCATATCTTATTTGAGATTTATACTTTATTCTTCTTTTTATAGTTCAACATAGCCAATCCGACCACTGGTTGCCAGAAGAAGTTGGAAATTGACGATGACCTAAAACTGTATGTCTTCCTTCCTTGTTTGCTTTCGAATCGTCTGTTTGTCATTTTCATAATTTTGTTCGATTCTTAATTATTATTTGTTTGAATTAGCTCTTTCTCACGTTTTTTAGATTTTACTTTTCTAGTTTTTAGCTGTCTAAAAGTTCAGTTGATATTGCCCATTCTTTCGACATTGAGTATTCGTAGAGATGAAACCTGCAAAATATTGAATTTTCCAAAAGCATGATTTACATCTGGCATTTTGTGTTCTTTTTAGGATTCTACTGTGTAAGGGATATGATACTTAGTGATTAAAGTTAGACTCCCCATCTTATTGGTATTCATAGGTTTCTAGTTTAGTTTTATTTGGTTGTGGCTGGACGAAGTTGTGATGAATGTGCCTGATTCTGTCATTTGCAGCCGTGTTTTCTGGGACAAGAGGATCTCTCAGGAAGTCAGTGGAGATGCACTTGGAGATGTATGCTGTGATTTGTTGATTTAGTGCTCCTAAATGTTACACCAAATTTTTCGTGATTATGTTGATTCTAACATGAAAATTTTCATGATTATGTTAATTCTAGGAGTTCAAAGGGTATGTTTTCAAGATTATGGGTGGCTGTGACAAGCAGGGCTTCCCAATGAAGCAGGGTGTCTTGACACCTGGTCGTGTGAGACTCCTGCTGCACCGCGGTATGCGTCTATGGCTCCCTTTTTTAAGAGCTTTTTATCTTACATGAAATTTCTAATTGGTATCCACTTATTTAAACAGGTACCCCGTGCTTTCGTGGTTATGGAAGGAGAAATGGCGAGCGCCGAAGGAAGTCTGTTCGTGGCTGCATTGTTAGTCCTGATCTCTCTGTCCTTAACTTGGTGATAGTGAAAAAAGGTGACAATGATCTTCCTGGTCTCACTGATACTGAGAAACCAAGGATGAGAGGTCCAAAGAGGGCTTCAAAGATCCGCAAGCTCTTCAACCTTAACAAGGAAGATGATGTTAGGAAGTATGTCAACACATACCGTCGCACATTCACCACCAAATCTGGTGAGATATTTGCATTCATTTGGTATACAAATACAATGATCCTTGTGTGACTTTAAACCTATTTTGATTTCACATGCTTCCATTTGACATTTATTTTATGAACACAGGCAAGAAAGTCAGCAAAGCTCCTAAGATTCAAAGGCTGGTCACTCCACTGACCTTGCAGAGGAAGAGAGGTAGAATTGCTGAGAAGAAGAAGAGAATTGCCAAGGCAAAGTCGGAAGCTGCCGATTACCAGAAGCTTCTTGCACAACGGTTGAAGGAGCAGAGGGAAAGGCGTAGCGAGAGCTTGGCTAAGAAGAGGTCTCGACTCTCTGCAGCCTCAAAGCCATCCATTGCCGCTTGATGTCTTCTAGGATCATCCTTTGGTGAGCCGTGTATGTTGTGGTCGTGTGCCATTTTGGCCTTGGACTTTTATTGGGGTCTTAGCTAAGGAGGTTCAAGTATTTTTGTCTACTGGCTGTTTTGCTTCTGAAGATGTTTTGAATGCTTGTTTTGTTTAATACTCTCTTTAGAATATATTAATGCATTGCTTGCAGTTTTTAATTAGGATTACATACCCTGTTTGATATTTTGAGCCTGGAACCTTGACTGATGCTTTTATATTTTGAAAGATGTGAAGAATGAAGTGATCATGTCCAAATTCATGCACCCCACTGATTTTTTTTTTCAGACCTAACTCCAGCTGTTCGATGCTAAAGAAAAAGCAATTTATGTGGTGTTTGTTTGTTTTTTTTATTAGGGAAAAAATAAATATTTTTTCTTTAGAACATACTAAAATAGAAGTTATTTAGTGATTTTCAATTGTTTTGCATAGAAAAATTCTGTGATTATTAGTATAGGATGGTAAATGTTAGGTTTTGGATTTGAGACCTCAACAATAATACCTTTGGGTTTTGTCTTTAAATGTTCATGCTGTCAAATAGCAAGAGAATATAGAAATTTATCTTTGTAATTTTATTACTATATATATACACACACACATACTATTACTTGTCAATTATGAAAATTTTTAAAGAAGGGTAAATATAAAAATAATGTTATAATTATATTATCAAATTTTGAAATGAGACTGCGGGATATTTGTTTGGAAGCAAGAAAAAAAGAAAAAGAAAATTGAGGTTTATGAGTTATAAATAAATAGGAATGTAAATATAGTTCGAAACATGTGAGTTGTATAATTTAATAGGGTTAGAATTAAAAAATTATAGTCCAAAAAAATTAAATATGAATGTGTTATAAACTAGAGAGAAGCGAGATGTTATAAACTTGAGAGAAGCGAGAGAATAGATTAGAGAATGCCCAATGAAGTTCACAATACACCTATATTTATAGGTGTTAAACCAAGTGTGAACGTCCGGTGTGAACGTTCACACACGTCCGGTGTGAACGTCCGGTGTGAACGGAGGACAGTCAACTCCGGCGGCTTGAAGATGTCAAGTGTTATTCTCCCTCTAGGTTTCTTGGTCAACACACATAAGATATATCTAGAAGATATATTTACAACACTTCCCCTTGATTGACCAATCCCTAAAATAAAAGATGTTGCCTCATTAAAACCTTGCTAGGAAAACCCAATGGGACAAAACCTAGTCGAAGGAAAAAGAGTACAACTGCTTCCCCTGAACTTGAAATCATTGAATATCTTTGAGTCGACGCATGCCGATCTCGTGTACCAACTTTCTGAATGTCGATGCTGGTAATGCCTTGGTGAATAAGTCCGCCAGATTTTCACTTGAGCGAATTTGTTGCACGTCGATATCGCCACCCTTTTGAAGGTCGTGTGTGTAGAAGAATTTGGGAGAAATATGCTTCGTCCTATCTCCTTTGATGTATCCTTCCTTGAGTTGCGCGATGCAAGCAGCATTATCTTCATATAAAACAGTTGGTTTGGCCTTTGATAAAGCTAACCCGCATGACTCTTGGATATGACTCGTCACATTTCTCAACCATACACATTCTCGACTTGTTTCGTGGATTGCAATGATTTCAGAATGATTTGAGGATGTTGCAGTCAATGTTTGTTTCACATACTTCCATGATATAGCAGTTCCACCATATGTGAAAATATATTCAGTTTGTGACTTAGCTTCATGTGGATCGGATAAAAATCCTGCATCCGAATACCCCACTAGAGTATTATCAGAATTTTCTTGATAATATAATCCAAGGTCAATGGTACCCTTTAGATAACGTAGAATGTGCTTAACACCATTCCAATGTCTCAAAGTGGGTGTAGAGCTAAATCTTGCTAGAAGATTAACAGAAAAAGCTATATCTGGTCTAGTATTATTAGCCAGATAAGTCAATGCTCCAATTGCACTTAGATATGGTACTTCAGGACCAAGTATCATTTCACCTTCTTCAATTGGTCGAAATGGATCTTTCTTAGTATCAAGAGATCTAACGACCATTGGTGATGCTAATGGATGTGCATTATCCATATAGAAGCGTTTTAACACTTTTTCTGTATATGTGGATTGATGGATAAACGTTCCTCCACGGATACGTTCCATTTGCAAACCAAGACAAAACTTTGTCTTTCCCAAATCTTTCATCTCAAATTCTTTCTTCAAATATTCAGCAGTTTTATTTAGCTCTTCAGGAGTCCCAATTAAATTTAAATCATCAACATAAACTGCTATGATTGCAAATCCACTTTCGGTTTTCTTAATGAAAACACAAGGGCATATTTCATCATTCTTGTATCCTTCTTTCAAAAGATACTCGCTCAGTCTATTGTACCACATACGACCAGACTGTTTCAACCCATACAACGATTTTTGCAGTTTAATTGAATACATGCTTTTGGGTTTTGACTGAAATCCTTCAGGAATTTTCATATATATGTCAGTATCTAATGACCCATATAGATAAGCAGTCACTACATCCATAAGGCGCATATCAAGCCTTTGTGACACAGCCAGACTAATCAAAAATCTAAAAGTAATAGCGTCCATTATTGGAGAGTATGTTTCCTCATAATCAATTCCTGGTTTTTGTGAGAAACCTTGTGCTACGAGTCTTGCTCTATATCTCGTAACTTCATTTTTCTCGTTTCTCTTTCTAACAAAAATCCATCTATATCCAACTGGGATTTTAGATTCCGGAGTTAAGGCTATAGGCCCAAATACTTTTCGGTTATCACAGGAATTTAATTCCCTTTATGTAGCTTCTTTCCACTTTGGCCAATCAAGTCTCTGTTTGCATTGTGCAACAGATTTTGGTTCAGGATCCTCATTTAAAACTTGAAGAGCTATATGAAAGGTAAATATATCATCAACGATGATATTTTCTCTCTCTAGTATCTGATTTGAATGTAAATAATTTATTGAGATCTCATGATTTTCAGATACTGGTAATTCTTCAGGAATTACATCACTTTCATTTGATTGATTAGTCGTTTTCGTCATTGTTTGGTTTCCATCTTGCCCCTTTCTTATTCTAGGCATAGAATCTTTGGAACCAACTGGTCGACCACGTTTTTGACGAATTTTGGACTCATTTGCTGCCAAAGCTATTTGTCCTTCAGGGACATCAATTTTAGCTGGAGTATTTGCAGCATGTATGTGAGATTGTGTCACTTTTCTTGTATCTACAAAAGCATCAGGAATTTGATTTGCAATCTTTTGCAAATGAATGATCTTTTCAATTTCTTGTTCACATTGATTTGTTCTAGAATCAAAATGTGATAAGTTTTTCTCATTCCAAGAGATTTCCTTGTGCTTTTCTGGATGTAGATTTATTCCTCCTAATGTTGGAAATGTCATTTCATCAAAATGACAATCTGCAAAACGTGCAGTAAATAAATCACCTGTTAAAGGTTCTATATACCTTATAATCGATGGTGAATCAAATCCAACATATATCCCAAGTCTTCGTTGGGGACCCATTTTTGTTCGTTGTGGGGGTGCAATTGGGACTTGAACCGCGCAACCAAAAGTTCGTAAGTGAGAAACATCGGGTTCTCGGCCAAAGATAATTTGCATTGGGGAGTATTCATGATTAGCTGATGGCCTTAGTCGAACTAATGTTGCAGCATGTAATATGGCATGACCCCAAGCAGTAGTTGGGAGTTTTGATTTCATAAGTAATGGTCTAGCAATAATTT